>NW_025901393.1:0-47933 GCF_022539505.1 Lolium rigidum
CGTGCCACCCGACCTATACCTGGTCGGGAAGGTGTTGGATGATGCCTCGCTTAGTTTCCTGCATGGCATACACGTAAACATTAAATACGAGTCTCGATCGGCTCTCGGGTTGTCCCGTGAATCGGCTCAAGGAGCCGATCCACCCATGATACGTACGAGGTGTACGATCGGATGGTGGTCCTGCTTGATCAAGATAAAGCTAAAACGACCTACTACGATTTGGGGTTTTCACCGCATAATCGAACATCCTACTCGTGATCGAGCCTGGCGGCCACGCACGGTGATCGTAAACCGACCCTAGACAAGGCCTAAAAACCAACACGAAGTTGATCCTCGGAACATCCTGTCTAGGGCTAGAAAACTACACCCTATGCGCCACTGGATCCTTCGACCCGTTTGTAAGGCCTAACAATGCAGATATTAAACTAATCCTTGAAGAACAAGGAGCAATCATGACGGATCGGATCTACTAAACAATGATCAAGCGGGGTGCCGCCCTTACACCCAAGATAGGTGTAAGGGAGGCTAGATGCCTAAGGGTTGCACGACGATAGCATATGATATGATGAACAATGCTAACCCTAGAACATCTATGATAACTACGTTGCTCGCCATCAAAAAGGCTTCAGTACGAGCAACGCATGAACGACGAATAAACGTGTCGTCGCCTAGATCGCAAGATGCGATCTAGGCAGCATGGTGCTTACCCGGAAGAAACCCTCGAGACGGGGGAGTTGGCGATGCGCCTAGATTGGTTTGTGGTGAACGTGATTGTTGTTTATTTCATAAACCCTAGATACATATTTATAGTCCGTAGACTTTCTAACGTGGGAATAATCCCAACCGGGCACGAGCCCAAACTCCTTCTAACCGACACGTATCCTACTATGTTACAGATACACGGGCAAACTAGCCCAAATTTGGTATATAAGGCCGATTCATGTATTTCTTCTATGTATATTCTTCAATCGCGGCCCACCTCTGATCCGGTCAAATTCTGGTGATAACAAATAGGTGAAGAGAGAGGGCTCGCCTGTGAAAAGCTGCAGAAGAACTTGTCGGAGAACTCATCGTATCTCACATCACCACTTCGTGATCCTATCCGGGAAGAAGCAAATGCTACAACAAACAACGGATGCAAATCTTACAACTACGGATAAATAAGATCCAGCATGATCAAGATGACATGCATGACATGGCAGAGATGGTGCAATGCATCTTATCCACATTAAGCGGGATCGGAACCCGGGGAAACAGTTAGGGTTGAAGTTGCATTTTCTACCGGCAAATTTAAGTGTTGATTAGCATGGAATAGCATGGCAAGGGTGCGCTACTTCAATATTAAACGGAGCGGGGAAATCCATAGTTGGAAATCCGAAATACTCCGCATATATGTGAGGTGACATGCATAACTATCAACGCGCGACATGATGCGAGATGCAAACAGATGAATGGATGGCCTATTCATGTTCCTCATGTTTTTCTGATCAATTTTCATATAGAACACTTTTAATTTCGAATTACCACTTAAAAGTTATTAATAGATTGATTTTATTAGTTGAAATAGAAAATACAGGATTTATTTTATTAGGGAAAGGACCCGAAAAACATTTACGTCGGGGGGAGGACCCCGGGTTAGTTTTAGAGACATGCAGGGGTTCTCGGAAAGGTGACATGCGCAAGGGCCGCGGGTTGAGGAATAGAAAGCGGCGGGGGCCCGGATGCAAAAGCATCCAGATCCGGATCCGGAGGGATTTTCTCACCGGAGCGGGTGCTAGCCCGTGACGCCGACGGTGGGACCCGCGGACACGCTGGCTGCTGGCGTGGCAAAGCATCCACGCGCGCACGCGAGGGTGCTCGACGCGGTGCGATGCCGCTCGAGGCGCGGGGAGCGGCGGTGACCACGCAGGCGTCGCGTGTGTGGGCGTTGCGAGGCGCCCCAGGAAGCGAGGCCAGGCGCGTTCGACGCGTCTCATCGGCGCGGACCAAGAGGAGGTGGCGCCGTCGTCGGAAAAGCGCCGGAGCTTCACCGGCGAGGAGGTCCTGCGGAGAAAGGGGCCGGCACACGGTGAAGTTTCGAGAATAGGAAGAAAGGAGAAGGGAGAGGGTGTCCAGGGGGAGCGCAACGTCGACCTGAGCGCGATGGTGGGGTTGGTTTGGCCGGAGGGTGGCCGGAGCCGCCGAATTCGGCGAAGTCCCGGGCCGGAGACGGAGAGGAAACGGCGAAAACAACGTCGACTGAAGGCGCACGGGGTCAATTCCTTCTGGGATGATGACAAGGGAGGCGAGGCGCATCTCCTGGTGCTCTCAGCTGGGCGTGGGGTGGCCGGGGTCGACGGATCGACGGTGAGCTGCTCACGGTGATGTGGGTTCTCTCCTCGCTGCGGCTTTCGTGGAGAAGGGGAAAAGAGGGGAAACAGGTGGAGAAGATAGGGATGGAGAGGAGGCAGGGTCCAGGGAAGAGATAAGGAGAGGGGAGGCTCACATGGGGGAGGACCATGCAGTGCTGGTGGAGGAGGACCACGGCAGGTGGAGCTCACGCTCTCTGCGTGAGGTTGAAAGACGACAAGGGGAAAGGAGGCTCGAAGGGGTACGGGCCAGGTGGCGGGCCAAGGTGGGCTGGCGAGGCTGGGCCGAAGAAAGGGAGAGAAGGAGAGAAAGGGAGTGGGCTGCCGGGGGGAGAGGAACCAGGCCAGAAAAGAGAGAGAGAGGCCCAAGGGAGAGAGGAGGGTTTTTATTTTCAAATTTATTTTTCTTTTCTTTTTCAAAACTGTTTTACAAATTGATTTGAAAACAATCCCAACAAGGATTTGAATTTTGAAAACAAAGGTGGAGAGAAAGAAAGGTTTTATTATATCACCCCTATGAGAAAGAAACAAAATAATTTAGGGTTTATAAAATAATTTTATTTGGTTGAAAAACATGGGTGGTATGATGCATGATGCATGATGATGCACAAAAGAAAAGAACAAACAAATCTAATATGGGATACTACCCGGGGCCGTTACAAAGTCCCTGCACTTTTTTGAAATCAGGAGATAGTCCCCGCAGCCATGTGTATAAGTTCCCCCAAATCAGGTTGAAACCCTAAATCCCCACCGAATCAGCCCCACCTGGCTCCGCCGCCTCCCTTATTCACGTCTTCGTGGCGCACCGCCACCTACCACCGCCGCCCTCCGCCGCGAGTTTCGACTGGGAGGAACCGGGCGTCTTCACGCGGGCGCTACACCTGGGCCGCCTGCTGGACGCGGGAGAGGGCCACATCCTCGTCGCTAGGCGGGACAGCGCCGCCGCGCGCTATCCTCCCCGCACCCTTCTCTGGCCGAAGAAGGCCGTCGCCGTGGCCAGACGCGGACGAGCCCTAGAGGCTCTCTCCGGCAGATCCACAGAGATCCAATTTTTTAGGGTTCCTTCTTTTTTGTTAGGTTCTTGTGTGGATCTTGTATGAATAAATGGATCCAATACTGTTTTCGAATGGATCTTCTGAATTTTTTGATGGATACCTTTTTCACTGTGTTGGATATTCATGCCAAATCCATTTTCTTATGAAGATCTGTGAAGAACTATACATATATCTGTATGGATCTTGTATTAATAAATGTATCCAATGGTTCCTTATGATTTTTTATGAATTTCTTGCTGTGGATAAATGTTACTTGTACATGGATCTATGGATACACACTCCATTTTGTGGATCTATTGTTGACTGTTAGATATCCATGTTCAAATTTGGAAGAACTTAAGATGACAACAATATGTACAAATTGGAATTTGTACAGAACTTTATAAACAACAAGGACTGATAGATATTAATCTGGCGAGTTACTAATCTTAAGGTAATGGACGTTGGACATAGGGCTCGGGTGTCATAAGGTCCTGCCAAAATGCGGGTCCATCAGTAAGTCATATGATACAGTTCAGGCAATATTCAGAGATTAGTAGTACACCAGCCTGATCCCTGAATCCCGAGATGCAAAAGTACTAAGAGCATCTCTAGCAGACCCCCATCCGACCCCATCAGCATAATAACCGCTGATTTCCGGTTCGGACGGTAAAAAATGGACCGTTCAGATCCCGCCACTAGTAGGGAAATGCTTATAGGTGGAGCTTAGTTCTGTGGCGCACCAGCAGAAATGTGCCACAGAAAGATTTTTTGTGGCACACGAGAAAAATACGCCACAAAAATAAGCTATTTTGTGGCGCACTACTGAACTGTGCGCCACAGAAATTATGTGGGGCCCACATCCTGCCACCACCAATTATTAGTGTAGGTATTTCTGTGGCGCACATGGCGTGCTGCGCCACAGAAATAAGTGTTTCTGTGGCGCACTGGTTCTGGTGCGCCACAGAAGTAGTTGATTCTGTGGCGCACTTGTGCTGGTGCGCCACAGAAATAGCGCCTTCTATATCCAACCGTACCCCCTCCCCCCCGCCCGTACTTCCTCCTCCACCCCTCTTCCTCTCCCTACCGCCGCGCGCCGCCGCCTTCCATGGTGAGCGTCGTCGTCGCCGTCGCCGCCGCCGCCTCCTTCCTCCGCGAGGGCCGCATGCCGCCACGCTCCACCCATCCCCGTCACCAGCAGCACAAGCCGCTACGGCGTGGGGGAGGAGGGGCGGCCGCCGCATGGAGGAGGAGGGGTCGGCTCCGCGTCAAGGAGGAGGAGCCGCCGCGTCTTCCTCCTCCTCCACCCCTGCCATCATCGTCAACCTCCTCCTCCACCCCTACCCGGCCCCTCCCTCTTCCTCTACCCGGCCCCTCCTCCAACAGCATCGTCGGTGAGCTCCACCTCTCCCCTCCCCTCCCTCTTCCTCTCCCGTGCGGGCACAAAGTGCTCGACGAAATTACTTTGTCTCTTTGTCCCTGGTTAATTGCCTCCTTAATTGATGCCTTATGATCCAAATTACTATATTATTGGATTGAGTGATATGGCTACTGCTTGTTTGCTCTCCAAATTACCAAGTGATGAATATATAATCCCTTTGGAGCATCTGCCCCATGCTATATATGTGTATTTGACCATGCTTATGATGGATTTATTTTAAGGACTCTAGCTAGATTAGAGGGGAAAAAGTTGCTGCTTTGTTGCCTATGATAATGGATCATCAAATGTTTCCCTTTGTCCCTGGTTGCCTCCTTAATTGATGCCTTATGATCCAAATGACCCAAGTCCCTTGCATGATCCCATTTGTCCCTAATGTTGCTTAAGATGAATAAATTCCCTCTAATCACCATTTGGAGATCAAGACTAGTTCTTGATTTCCATTAGCTAGACTCCAATATTAAAAGTGTCTCCCAAATATGGAGACAAACATTATAACATTACCCCAATGTTATTTCTCTCAAATGGACAGTTTCTGATGGTATGCTTGCTCGTCACTGTACTTTATCAATTCCCTACTGATCCTAAGTACCCATGAATATCTGGTGGTGTTCTTCTGCTGTTTAGTTACTATCAACACATGTGTTTGCATGTGTGTGTGAGCTGCTTGCAGATGTTTATCCACTATTGGCCTTTATTCTTGGTAGCTCAAAGTGTCATGCACTTACTGGATCATCAAATGTTTCCCTTTGTCCCTGGTTAATTGCCTCCTTAATTGATGCCTTATGATCCAAATTACTATATTATTGGATTGAGTGATATGGCTACTGCTTGTTTGCTCTCCAAATTACCAAGTGATGAATATATAATCCCTTTGGAGCATCTGCCCCATGCTATATATGTGTATTTGACCATGCTTATGATGGATTTCTTTTAAGGACTCTAGCTAGATTAGAGGGGAAAAAGTTGCTGCTTTGTTGCCTATGATAATGGATCATCAAATGTTTCCCTTTGTCCCTGGTTGCCTCCTTAATTGATGCCTTACGATCCAAATGACCCAAGTCCCTTGCATGATCCCATTTGTCTCTAATGTTGCTTAAGATGAATAAATTCCCTCTAATCACCATTTGGAGATCAAGACTAGTTCTTGATTTCCATTAGCTAGACTCCAATATTAAAAATGTCTCCCAAATATGGAGACAAACATTTTAACATTACCCCAATGTTATTTCTCTCAAATGGACAATTTCTGATGGTATGCTTGCTCGTCACTGTACTTTATCAATTCCCTACTGATCCTAAGTACCCATGAATATCTGGTGGTGTCTTCTGCTGTTTAGTTACTGTCAACACATGTGTTTGCATGTGTGTGTGAGCTGCTTGCAGATGTTTATCCACTATTGGCCTTTATTCTTGGTAGCTCAAAGTGTCATGCACTTACTGGATCATCAAATGTTTCCCTTTGTCCCTGGTTAATTGCCTCCTTAATTGATGCCTTATGATCCAAATTACTATATTATTGGATTGAGTGATATGGCTACTGCTTGTTTGCTCTCCAAATTACCAAGTGATGAATATATAATCCCTTTGGAGCATCTGCCCCATGCTATATATGTGTATTTGACCATGCTTATGATGGATTTCTTTTAAGGACTCTAGCTAGATTAGAGGGGAAAAGTTGCTGCTTTGTTGCCTATGATAATGGATCATCAAATGTTTCCCTTTGTCCCTGGTTGCCTCCTTAATTGATGCCTTATGATCCAAATGACCCAAGTCCCTTGCATGATCCCATTTGTCCCTAATGTTGCTTAAGATGAATAAATTCCCTCTAATCACCATTTGGAGATCAAGACTAGTTCTTGATTTCCATTAGCTAGACTCCAATATTAAAAATGTCTCCCAAATATGGAGACAAATATTTTAACATTACCCCAATGTTATTTCTCTCAAATGGACAGTTTCTGATGGTATGCTTGCTCGTCACTGTACTTTATCAATTCCCTACTGATCCTAAGTACCCATGAATATCTGGTGGTGTTCTTCTGCTGTTTAGTTACTTGTCAACACATGTGTTTGCATGTGTGTGTGAGCTGCTTGCAGATGTTTATCCACTATTGGCCTTTATTCTTGGTAGCTCAAAGTGTCATGCACTTACTTGGATCATCAAATGTTTCCCTTTGTCCCTGGTTAATTGCCTCCTTAATTGATGCCTTATGATCCAAATTACTATATTATTGGATTGAGTGATATGGCTACTTGCTTGTTTGCTCTCCAAATTACCAAGTGATGAATATATAATCCCTTTGGAGCATCTGCCCCATGCTATATATGTGTATTTGACCATGCTTATGATGGATTTATTTTAAGGACTCTAGCTAGATTAGAGGGGAAAAAGTTGCTGCTTTGTTGCCTATGATAATGGATCATCAAATGTTTCCCTTTGTCCCTCGGTTGCCTCCTTAATTGATGCCTTATGATCCAAATGACCCAAGTCCCTTGCATGATCCCATTTGTCCCTAATGTTGCTTAAGATGAATAAATTCCCTCTAATCACCATTTGGAGATCAAGACTAGTTCTTGATTTCCATTAGCTAGACTCCAATATTAAAAATGTCTCCCAAATATGGAGACAAACATTTTAACATTACCCCAATGTTATTTCTCTCAAATGGACAGTTTCTGATGGTATGCTTGCTTGTCACTGTACTTTATCAATTCCCTACTGATCCTAAGTACCCATGAATATCTGGTGGTGTTCTTCTGCTGTTTGAGTTACTTGTCAACACATGTGTTTGCATGTGTGTGTGAGCTGCTTGCAGATGTTTATCCACTGTTGGACTTTATTCTTGGTAGCTCAAAGTGTCATGCACTTACTGGATCATCAAATGTTTCCTTTTGTCCCTGGTTAATTGCCTCCTTAATTGATGCTTTATGATCCAAATTACTATATTATTGGATTGAGTGATATGGCTATTGCGTGTTTGCTCTCCAAATTACCAAGAGATGAATATATAATCCCTTTGGAGCATCTGGCCCATGCTATATATGTGTATTTGACCATGCTTATGATGGATTTCTTTTAAGGACTCTAGCCAGCATCACTTGGTTACTACCAAGTGATGAGTAATCCCTTATGGTACCCCAACTTTGTTTTGAACTCAACTGAGTAATGATAAATTTCTATTTCTTGTTGGATTTGATGAAAATAGAGATATCCACAGTAGGGGATCATGTAAATGAATGCCATTGTGGTATCCTTTGAAGAAAATGGACTGTTTCGATGGTTTTAAAAGGCTAGGTGGTGCTAGGTGATTAAGTTGGCTACCAAGACTTGTCTCATCCGGTTAGTTGGGATATGCTATGTGTTGTTGCTTGTTTAGGCATATCTATCACTTACTGGATTTACTGGTTCTTGATTGGCCTCTCTTTTGCCAGCATCACTTGGTCTATATACCAAGTGATGAATAATCCCTTTGGAGCATCTGCTCCATGCATGCTATGTGTGTTTGAGCATCTTGACTTCACCATGGTTGCTGGTTTGTTGGTGTTTTTGTACTTGCCGATGATTAGATGGTTGGTCGATCACTCGTACACTCGGGGGTGGAGCAAGTGAGCCTGGTGTGATGGCACAAATATCAATATTTTGTGCATCCTACCTGGCCTCACTTACTCCATCCCTGGACGTTAATATTTGTTTCGACCAACAAAGTATGAGGCATTCCATTTAGTTCATACTAGCTACTTCTTAATTGCATTGGCCTTTCTTCCATTTTAGTGCCGATGATTAAATTGTTTGGTCACTTGTACACTCTGGGTGGGGCCAGTGAGCCTGGTGCGATGGCACAAATATCAATCTCTTGTGCATCCTACCTGGCCTCACTGACCCCATCCCGGAATGTTAATATTTCTTTCGACCAACAAAGTATGAGGCATATGATATCTAGTTGAGATACCACTTGGCTCTTTCTTCCATTTTAGTGCCGATGATTAGAATGTTTGGTCACCTATACGCCGCAATATACTTTGTAGATGGGCCCCCTTTCCCCGGCCGCCGTTCCGTGAACGAGTCCTTGACGAGACAACAACGCCGACCTGCCTCTCCGGCGCAGAACCACGCCAATCCCAGCCGCCTCCCTTGTGGCCGCGTCTCCTGCGCTCCGCGCTTTTCTCCATGGCCGGACTACGATTGGACACACCGAGGGGATAATGATAATAGCCATCACCACTATCGTCAGACTCCACAGGTGTAGAGTACTTTGCAGCAGATGCCACTTTTCTTCTCTCGCCGTCCAGTACGTGAACGAGTCATTAATGCAAAGACGGTGCCGGCCTCCCTAGCATCATGCCGACGCCTGTTGCCGCGCTTCAGGCCGTGTCTCACGCGCCCTGCACTCTTGGCCTTCTTGCCCGGTGAACGAATAGACTAATCGTTGGAATAAGGAAGCCGATGACGGCCGATCGCAATCTAATCTTGCGACCGGCCGTCATCGGTTTCCTTATTCCAATGATCGATCTATTGGTTCACCGAGCAAGAAGGCGAACGATGCAGGGCGCGGGACACACGGCCTGAAGCGCGGCAACACGGGCCGGCATAATGCTGGGCAGGCCGGCACGGTCTTTGCATCAAGGACTCGTTCACTGGACGGCGAGGGAAGAAAATTGGCATCTGCTGCAAACTGCTATGCACCTGTGGTGATGGCGATTATCATTATTCCCCCGGTGAGTCCAATCGTGGTCCGGCCATGGAGAAGAGCGCAGGAGACGCGACCACAAGGGAGGCGGCTGGGACTGACGTGGTTCTGCGCCGGAGAGGCAGATCGGCGTTGTTGTGTCGTCAAGGACCCGTTCACGGAACGGCGGCCGGGAAAAGGGGGCCCTTCTGCAAAGTATACTGCGGTGTATACTGCAACTATGGTTTCTGACCATAGTATTTGTGTTGACCAACAATTTATGAGGCACTTATTCCATTTTGTCATTCCATTTGCTTTGAAATTTTCAAAATGTCGATGATTAAAATGTTTGGTCACCGTACACTCGGGGGTGGCGTAAGTGAGCCTGGTAAGATAGCACAAATATCAATCTCTTGTGCATCGGACTTGGTCTCACTTACGCCATCCTCGAATGTTAATATTTGTGTTGACCAACAATGTATGAGGCATTTATTCCATTTCTCTTGTGCATCGGACTTGTTGGTCTCACTTTCTTCCATTTTAATCATAGTAGGAACTGGATGAAGACCCCGATGCAAGCGAGCCTGGTGGGTAGAGATGAGGGAGCAAAGGAGGAACCGGATGAAGACTACTTTGTATCTCGAAATTGTGAATTTTGTATGAATTAAGAGTTGTATGCAAAACATTTGACACTTTCCACTATATATGTATCTCGATCGGGCTCTAAGTACTGTGATGATGATGTATAATGTTGCTATGTTATATGTGTCCATATTATATCTATCTATCTGTCTATATTATACTTGTATACTGTGTACAAAACCTGTATAAAACCTGTATAATACACCAGGGAGCATAAAATCGAGTATACCTATACATTGTTCTGTGGCGCACCAAAATAGAATTCAGTGGCGCACCTATTTCTGTGGCGCAGCTGGACCGTATGCGCCACAGAACACCTTAATTCTGTGGCGCATGGTACGGTGCGCCACAAAAACCCTATTTTTGTGGCGAAGTTTCTGTGGCGCACCGCCCGTGCGCCACAGAATCAAGATTTCGTGCGCCACTGATGAAGCTTTTCCTACTAGTGCGCATCGGACCCCCATTTTCATAAAAAAATCTTTGTTGCCTCGATTCGCGCCGCGCAACCCCCAATTTCCCGGGTCGGTGGAGCTGTGCGAGCGCGGCCTCCATCCATTTCATCCCTTGGCGCAAAGGAACTTTCAGGGTGTCCCTTTCCTCTTCCTCCCGCCAACCGCCGCCGCAGATCCCGGCCTCCCCCGACCTTCCCCTCCGATTCCGACCGGCAGGAGCACACGCGCGGGCCCGCTGCATCCGCTCCGCCCGCCGGCGCGCGCGAATCGGCCGCCAATCGGACGGAATCGACGATGCCGCGCACGCCTCGCTGCCGACCGGTAAGTCTTCTTCCCAAGTTCCTCGCAGCCGCGGATCTGCCGCCATAGCTCTAATGATTCGCCGCGGTTGTTGCGCCTTGCAGATGGACCCGTGCGCGCTATTTTGTTGGAGGATTCGTCCTCCTCCGATGACTCCCACTTGGAGGAGATGCTCAAGGACGACTTGGAGCAGACGGCGGTGATACTCGCGGCGGTGGAGGTCATAGACGTGTGGCCGAAGAAGCTGAAGGGCTCGACCATGGGGCGGATGTGCATCTCGCGGAACCGCGCCCTCGGCCACACCTTGCTGATGCGCGATTATTTCGCCGAGGTATCGACATATCCGCCCCATCTTTTTTGCCACCGGTACCGAATGTGGTGATCTTTTTCAACAAAATCGTCGCAATGTGTGAGGACAACACGCGCTACTTCAAGCGCAAAAGAAATGCCGCCGGGCTCATGGGATTTAGCGCCCACCAAAAAATATCCGCCGTCATGCGCATCTTTGCATACAGCGATTCCGGCGGACTATGCCTATGAGTATCTTTGCATAGGCGAGGATACATCGTTGGAGTCCGTCCGACATTTTTGCAAGGTTATGATGCCTGTGTAGGGGCCGATATATCTTCGAGCTCCCAATGACGAAAATACCGCAATATTAATGGCGGAGAACGAACAACGGGGGTGGGGGCATGCTAGGGAGCATAGATCGTATGCATTGGACATGGAAAAATTGTCCAAAAGTTTGACAAGGCTTGTATTGTGGCCGGAGTGGCGACCCAATAATTGTTCTTGAGGCCGTTGAATCACAGGATCTTTGGATTCGGCACATTTTTTTTTTGGTTTGCCCGGTTCACTCAACGATATCAATGTCTTGCATCGATCTCATCTTCTTGCCCGGCTTGCTAAAGGTGATGCCCCGGCTTGGAACTACACCGTCAACAGGAGGTAGTACACAATGGGGTACTACCTTGCCGACGGTATATACCCGGATTGGGCCACATTTGTGAAAACCATCCGGGAGTTAGGAAACAGAGCTGAAGCTAAGTTTGCAAAAGCACAAGAGGCAGCTCAAAAAGATATATAACGAGCTTTCGGTGTTTTGCAAGCTAGATTTGCAATCGTCCGAGGACCAGCCTGATTTTGGGATATGGACACACTCAAGAACATCGTGACCACCTGTGTCATTCTGCACAAAATATAGGATGAGAGGGGTTTGAACTTATCCTTTTTCTTTGATAATGTTGGCATCAGGGTTAAACCTGCAAGAAATCCAGATATTGTGCAAGTTTTTCTTGAAACATACCGTCTCATTGAGAACGACAAGGATGCAAAATAGTTCCAGGAAGATCTCGTTCGCCACCATTGGCAAAGGCATGGCAACTAGGATTTATTTATGTTTCCAACCATTTGTTATTTGTTTCATTTATTGTTGTACCATTTGATTTATATTGTTCCAAAACATTTGTTCCAATTTGTATTGTTTGTAATATATGACAGTAAATATTTGTGTAATAACTCGGATTATTGTTGTATTTGTCATATCAATTTGTGTAATAATTTGGATTGTGCTATTTTGCAAAACCCTTTGTATCCGGTTTTGGTCGCGGACAAAAAACAGCCGTGCAGTTCAGGCGCACCAAATGCGGCCCGCATAACAGCATATTTTCCAAATATGCTGTTATACGAACCGCGTTTGGTACGTTTGGACTGCGGGCCGTTTTTGGATCTCCAAAACGTATTTAGGGTGGCCTGAATACGTGAATTTGAGGTTTGCAGTTCGGGGATCTGCTAGAGATGCTCCCCGGGTTCGAATCTCAACTCTTTCTTTATGACAAACCCCGGATGGAAATTAACCCGCGTCTTGTTATGGTTGGCCTGTCTTGTTATTTATTTTTGGAGCTGATTTGCTTTAAGGGTCGTGCTTGTTTTTGCTCTCAGCTGCTACGTTGGAAGAGGCTGCTGAATACTCGCGAACATTGCCAATTAATAATGTACATGGCTTGGCAAGATTCTCAGTGGGTACTGAATTACTGATCGACCCATTGACACTACCACCAATACTACTTCTGAGTTCCGACCTTCTACTACTGCTGCTACGTGCATACGTACTTCGATCATATTAATTGAACTAGACTGTATCGATCCAAATCAGCTGAATTGATCGTAGAGGCCTCCGAGGTATCCGCCGGCCGTCATGTCCATCATGTAGCTGTTGTAGGCGTACTCGCTCATGTAGGCGAGGTCGGCCTCCGCATCATCCATCTCGAACTGATCCACCATCTCCGCGTGGTGCGTCACCGTTGAGAACGACGACGAGGTCGGGCTGCTGGCCCCGACGCCTGCGGTCACCGCCGCAGCCATGGCCTTGCCCTTCTCCTCCTCTGTCTCGGCCAACTTCTCCTTGAGCCTCAGAAGCTGCATTTATATATATATGGAAAAATTAGTAAAATACAACCAGCTTGAGCTAGCTACTCCTAGCTGCCAAGAACTCCTCCACGGTCGATGAACTTTCACTCTGTTACTGTACCTCGGCCTCGAGGTGACAGTTGTGGACGACGACGGCGTCGTGGGCCGCGCGCAGCTTGGAGAACTCTTCCTCTATGAGCTTGCTCTTGTATCGGGCGCGGCGGTTCTGGAACCACACGGCCACCTGCTTGGTGTCGAGGCCAAGCTCGGCGGCGAGCTGCACCTTGCGCGGGGTCTCAAGCTTCCGCTCCTTCCTGAAGCTCATCTCAAGGAACTGTGCTTGATCGTCGCTCAGACGCCGCTTCTTCGCTGCGGTGTCGTCGCCATCGCCCTCCACCACCGGACGAGCATTCCGCCTTCGCCGCTGCCGGCTAGCCTTCTTCTGCTCGGCACCTAAATCCACGCAACAATCAGCAAAACATTATTCTCAAGCTTGCACCTGCACATAGAACGATAGCTGTCGATGGGCAGACGGATAGACTTACCGGAGTCTGGTGTGGCCGCGTCCGCCGGGAAAATCTCCGGAAAGAGGAACGACGGGAACATCAGTCTCTCTTCCTCCTCGGAGGTCATCTTTCAAGTAAAAGCTAAGCTTAAATAGTTGATCTGCTGTGATCGATGCTTTGGGCTTTGAAGCTTTGGATATTTTGAGAGAGGCGGGTGCTAGGTAGCAAGCTGCTGTGCTGTCCGGTGACCGGTGTCGAAGTCTGTGAGCTCGGATCTTGGCCAGGCGAATTTATAGAGAGGAAGATGAGGTGAGGTGAGGCAGTACAGGCGACTATTAGTACTACCAGTACTAGATAGGAGTTGGGTGTTGATAATTCTTCTTGTGGAGCCACAAGAAAGCGATGCGTGTGTCGCGCTGTGAGAACTGTCATCTGGTACTAATGATGATCAGTGTGTGCTTAAGTGCTAGGAGCTTTCCCTGACTAATTGTGTGCTAAAGTGCTAGGAGCTTTCCCTGACTAATTATGTGCTAGTTTTGGATAATGGAGAATGGAACGGAAGCAGGGTATCACAGAGTGATGGAGCTGAATTGACATGCTTAATCTACTCTCCCCAGATTAACCGCACTGTGCCGTCTTTCGGCGACAAGGACGCATGGGACGCGTTTGGTAGGCTGCATGCCCCTTGGCTCGCATCAGGCCAACAATTTTCCGCCCGTTTGGTTACCTGGGCCGAATCGCGTTCTTGCACGTACCGCTTCTCAAAGCAGCATCGGGTCAGGTCCTGGAGGAACGTCTGGTTCGGCAGTTTCCAGCGGTGCAGGCAAATCTCCACGTCGGCTGATGCAAAAGGGATACTTCAGCGCACTGGCGCGGAGACGAGAATGGAGATGACGGGAGCTGCGGCGCGCATCGGCGAAAAGCGAAAAGGGGGGCGGGAAGAATTCCGTCACCTCCCGCCGCGCCCCATGAACTATTTCTACCCCCTCCTCCACTCGCCCCCAAATTTCGAGCTCCTCCTCCCGTCGGCAAGCAGGTAAGAGGCGCACGCATCTCTGGTCCGCGACGGTTGCAGCGGCGGCGGCGGTGGCGAGTATTTGGGCTGCTTCATCTACTTCCTGGTCTAGCGCATCTTCACCTCCGGCGATGATTGTAAGGCATCCCTTATCCCGGTACCGCGGTAATGTTTAGATCTAGGTTAGGAGTAGTCAGATCTTGTCTACAGTTTGGTCTTGTAGCAGGGGTCAGTTCGGATTGTGGTGAGTTATCATGATCTTGCTAGGGTTCGACATTTCAGGTTGCTACTTTGTCCCAAATATGCTCACCTGCCATGATTTTGCAAGGGTTTGTGCTATTCACCGTTGCAATGAACTGCTTATCTGATTTCGGATGATTGTTGGTATGGTTTATGCTATTCACATGTCTTTGCTTCCAAGTAGATTCATGTTATAAGTACTACGATGTGTGTAGGACTCCTTCTGTGACGACTTTAGCCAGACGCTTGTCTGCGTTGGGGACTCTCAGATTCCTTCGCAAGTTCCCGATTGTAGCCCGCCTATGACTCCAAGGTGGCGGTCACCCCTCTGCATGTGCCTGACCTGATGGCTCAGGTAGCGGTAGAGGTCGCGGCTAGGTTGGCCACCACAAAGAAGAACAAGAACCACAAGAAAGGAGAGAGGGCCTTGAAGACCAGGTAGAAAGGGACTGCCACCATGAAATGGCTTCCATTTATGTACAGCTTCGTGTTGGAGAAGATGTGCGGCTTGATTCAGAGCGGAGTGAGAACTGACAAAGGATTAGAGGAAGTCCATCTGAATGCTGTGGCGAAGGGCCTTTTTGACCACTATGGTGTCTCCGTGTGCTCCACTCAGGTGTACAACCACCTGAGGAAGTGGAGGCGGAGGTGTGATACGTCTCCGACGTATCGATAATTTCTTATGTTCCATGCCACATTATTGATGATATCTACATGTTTTATACACATTATATGTCGTATTTATGCATTTTCCGGCACTAACCTATTAACGAGATGCCGAAGAGCCGATTGCTTGTTTTCTGCTGTTTTTGGTTTCAGAAATCCTACAAAGGAAATATTCTCGGAATTGGACGAAATCAACGCCCAGGGTCCTATTTTCGCACGAAGCTTCCAGAAGACCGAGGGGGAAAGGAAGTGGGGCCACGAGGCGCCGACACGCTAGGGCGGCGCGGCCTGGCCCTTGGCCGCGCCGACCTGGCGTGTGGGGCCCTCGTGTGGCCCCCCGCGTTGCCCTTCCGCCTACTTAAAGCCTTCGTCGCGAAACCCCCAGTACCGAGAGCCACGATATGGAAAACCTTACTGAGACGCCGCCGCCAATCCCATCTCGGGGGATTCTGGAGATCACCTCCGGCACCCTGCCGGAGAGGGGATTCATCTCCCGGAGGACTCTTCACCGCCATGGTCGCCTCCGGAGTGATGAGTGAGTAGTTCATCCCTGGACTATGGGTCCATAGCAGTAGCTAGATGGTTGTCTTCTCCTCATGTGCTTCATCGTCGGATCTTGTGAGCTGCCTAACATGATCAAGATCATCTATCTGTAATTCTATATGTTGTGTTTGTCGAGATCCGATGGATAGAGAATACTATGTTATGTTGATTATCAATCTATTACCTATGTGTTGTTTATGATCTTGCATGCTCTCCGTTATTAGTAGAGGCTCCGGCCAAGTTTTTGCTCTTAACTCCAAGAGGGAGTATTTATGCTCGATAGTGGGTTCATGCCTCCATTAAATCCGGGACAAGTGACGAAAAGTTCTAAGGTTGTGGATGTGCTGTTGCCACTAGGGATAAAACATTGATGCTATGTCCGAGGATGTAGTTATTGATTACATTACGCACCATACTTAATGCAATTGTCTGTTGTTTTGCAACTTAATACTGGAAGGGCTTCGGATGATAACCTGAAGGTGGACTTTTTAGGCATAGATGCATGCTGGATAGCGGTCTATGTACTTTGTCGTAATGCCCAATTAAATCTCACAATATTCATCATGTCATGTATGTGCATTGTTATGCCCTCTCTATTTGTCAATTGCCCGACTGTAATTTGTTCACCCAACATGCTATCTTATGGGAGAGACACCTCTAGTGAACTGTGGACCCTGGTCCATTCTTTTATACTGAAATACAAATCTGCTGCAATAATTGTTCTTTACTGTTCTTGCAAACAATCATCATCCACACTATACATCTAATCCTTTGTTACAGCAAGCCGGTGAGATTGACAACTTCGCTGTTTCGTTGGGGCAAAGTACTTTGGTTGTGTTGTGCAGGTTCCGCGTTGGCGCCGGAATCCCTGGTGTTGCGCCGCACTACATCTCGCTGCCATCAACCTTCAACGTGCTTCTTGACTCCTACTGGTTCGATAAACCTTGGTTTCTTACTGAGGGAAACTTGCTGCTGTACGCATCACACCTTCCACTTGGGGTTCCCAACGGGCGTGTGCTTTACGCGTCATCAAGGTGGCTCACCATTAGTAGGCCCCGCGATCTAAGAGGGGCTCAGTGGTGCGAGGATACCAAATGCATCATCCTTGAGGGTGAGCACTACTGCGGGCACGTCGCGGTGAGCACCTCAGTAAATCAGTCCACCTCACTAACTCTTTTGATCAGCCACTAAGAGAACTAACATCATTGTCCCTTCGTATCGTAGGATCACCCAAATAACGCGGAGTTCCTGAATGGTCCCATTGCCAACTACGACGAGATGCATATCATCTCTCCTTCGGCCTCGCCACCGGCAAGTACGCCATGGGATCCAGTGAGCCCATAGGCTCGGCTACAGCAAATCCTGCACCTGAGGATGCTGAAACCCAGGAGTCTGACACGGTCAACCTCGATGCTGAGAAGGCTGCCGATGCGCCTGAGAAGGTGACCGCCGGGAAGAGGAAGAGAGGCGCCTTCGCCGTCGACGAGCTGGTGGCCTTCACCAACATGACTGTTGCTGTGAAGGACGTCGCACAGGCCATCAGGTACAACAAGCCCACGGACATGCACCATGACCTGTACAATGCAGTCATGGACATGCTTGGCTTCGCCGAGGATGATCTCATGGCCGCCCTGAGCCACCTCGTCGACCACAAGGCCCAGGGTTCCAGCTTCGTCGGCATGATCGAGCCATACCGCGTCCTCTAGCTGAGGAACTACCTTGGCAAGTACGACTCGAAGGTGTAGTGGTGCCCTTGAGGGGGTGGTTCAGGGATGCACACATGGTGCTGGTGATGATGGTGATGATGATGATGATGATGATGATGTAAATTCTGGTTGTAGCTAGGGATGAAAAATATTTGATGGCAGCCTTTTGTAACTATGGTGAGGTGGTATATACTAACCCCCAGGTGATGGTGAACTTTAAGGTGTTAGGATGACACCCAATTTTGTTGTGGTGGTAGGATGACACCACGGTAGTGTAGGATGAACTTGTGATTCACTTTTGGAATGATCATGCATGCCCCGTTAGTTTATCATTTGCTCTCAACACTTGTGTTGTTCTATTTCTCTTTTCCGAATTGCTTTCATGGTTGTGATCGATTACTTGTTCTTCTTATGCCGTGCTAGTGGTACGTGGTGTTTCGCGGACGGGTTCGAGGAATCTACAACTCATGGAGGGTGTGTCAAGACCAGGTCAGTGGCTACTCCAACAACAGCTACCGAGGGTATGAAACATTGGAGGAGGCACAACAAAAGTACCTCACCTTGCTGGAAGAGGAGCTCCTGGAAGATCAGGCCATCGATGAGGCAGTGCCATTATCACAGCTGCCGCCGGAGAAAGTACATGCTCTACAAGGAGCACCACCGGAGGTACGTCCCAGCCGGGTCAAAGATTACATCATCGTCTTCCTCATCGTGGTGATCGTGAGGATCTTGTCTTTTTGAGTGGTGTCTGATCGTATGTAATATGCTATGGTATGGTAATCTCACATATTTGAATTATGGTAAGGATATGGAACTGTGATTTCAGCAACCAAACAGCTGATTCCTGTTTTCCTGCGTGCAAGTTGGGCTGGAAACAAGCAACCAAACGATGTGGTCAGGCTTCTTTCTCCGGCGCGCAAAAAGCCGAACTGGCTACCAAACGACCCGCGTTTTATGGCCCATGGCCCGTTCGCGACAGCAGAGAGGCCCATCTCGCTACACTAGTGATGCAAGGATCGCATCCAGACTACCAAACGCGTCCATGCACGCGCGCACTCGTGGCCTGGGTGAAGATGGTCGATCTTTCTGGTGAAAACTGCAAAAATTCCAGCACGATTTTTTTTTAAATAATACGCTTTCTATTATTAATTCCAGGAATAATAGCCGTTTTTAGCAATTTTCAGAAATAATACACCGTCGGGTTCGATGAACCCGAAATTGCAATATCGGGTTAGAGGAACCCGAATTAGTCATTTCGGGGATAAGGAACCCGATAATACGATTCTCCTGCGCCGTGAAAAAAAAAGCAACAAAGAAGAAATCGGGGTGGGGGAACCCGATTTTTAAAAATCGGTGTAGCTGAACCCGACTTTAATAAATCGGGGCTGTTGAACCCGATTTGCTGACAGCAGGAATTTTTCCCGCCTTTTCGCGTTCACACCGCCGTATTTCCCTCCCGCCTTTGCCGCCACCCTTCCCGCCACTTCTTCCCGCCACTCCTTTCCGCCATCATCTCCCGCCACTATCTCCCGTTATATTTTCCCGCCACACTGTCGAATTTTTGCCTATAAAAGCAGGCATCGCTACTCTGGATTGCACAAGTTCTTGTATCTCTTTTTTTATCCCGTTTGCTCACCCTTAGCCATCATGAGTGTGCCGTGCTCTGACCAGGAGTTTAGGCCGGTGAAGGCGAAGGCTACAAGTTTGCCCCCGGGTGTGACTATGGAGCGGTGTTGGTGCGGCCGTCTTGCTAAGGTTAAGCAGGTGGAGGATTTCTCCGACCAGTTCGGCATGAAATTTTTCATGTGTGCGAGCTATGAGCATGATCCACCCCGTAGTTCAGCTTCGTCGTCCACACGGCCGTCGTATGTTTCTTCATAATTTTATGTTGACTTAATTTAGTTTGTGAATGTGATTTAATGTTACTGTTTTTGTTGCAGTCTCCCCCGCCCCTATGCAAATGGTTTCACTGGATAGACACGGAGCAGCCGGATTGGGCGCGCGAGGTGGTTGAGGAGAAACACCGGCGTGCGTGGGCAACGTTCTTTGAGGAGGAGCATTGGGAAAAGGTTCGTGCTAATGAGAAAGCAGAGCGAGAGAGGCAGATACAGAAACTAAGGGCGGAACAAGCTCGTGATCGAGAGGTGAATCAGAAGAGCATGGATGATGAGGCTGCACGTAGGTTTGCAGAGGAAGAGGTGCGCAGAGAGGCTCGTGAAGCGGAGAGGAAGAGACTAAGGGAAAGAGCTGCTGAAGCGCAAGCGGCAGAAGAACGCGGCGACAAGTCTGGAAAATGGCCACGGTGGACGCAGGGAAAGTAGTGTGATGTGTCGTACTGGCTATGTATCTTAATTTCAGTTATAGTGTCGTTGTATCTTAAATTCCGTTGCAGTGATAAACCGTATTCTTATTTCAGCTGCAATGTATCTTAATTTCAGTTTTAGTAATATTGTTTCCCGCCTAATTTTCCCGCCTTTTACTGCCGCCGTAATCTCCCGCCAATTTTTCCCACTCACTTTTCCCGCCTTTTACTCCCGCCCTAATCTCCCGCCAATTTTTCCCGCTCACATCTTCCCGCCGAAAGTCATCCCTTCTAGCCTATAACCCCCCCCCCCCCCACCGTTTCCTTCTGTTTCAGTGAATTCTCTCAACAAGATGGATCCCCCATATAAGAATCCCCCCATGTTTTCAACGAATTCATGGCCAAACCTCTTCTAGACGAGGCCCGCAAAGTGATGAGGGAGAGTAAGGTAGACACATTCGTGGAGTTCATCAGTAGCGACGCTTTGCTTCGTAAGGTGGGTAGGGAATTTGAGAAATATTCTTA
Source organism: Lolium rigidum (assembly GCF_022539505.1). NCBI lineage: Eukaryota > Viridiplantae > Streptophyta > Magnoliopsida > Poales > Poaceae > Lolium > Lolium rigidum. The sequence goes on from NW_025901393.1 coordinate 20,797, forward strand.
TGGGTGGCCAGTGAAGAAGATGCCTGCTCGCAGCCCACGGGAGATAAGGTGTGAGTTTATCAGGTTGAATAAGAAGTGGAAGTCACTAACATGGAAGAATGAAGAAGATAGGGAAAGGGATTTCAAATATCCACTTGTGTGGGCGGTTGAGAGTGAGGACGACGATGATATCTTTGAGCCTAGCAGCAAGGCGAAGAGAGCTGCATCGTCGAAGGGCAAGAGTGCCAAGTCCTCGAAGGGCAAGAGTGCTGCACCACCGGTCGTCGACTCGGACGACGACTTCGAGCCTAGCACCAAGGCGAAGAAAGCTGCATCGTCGAAGGGCAAGAGTGCTAAGTCCTCGAAGGGCAAGAGTGCTGCACCGCCGGTCATCGACTCGGACAACGACTTTGAGCCTAGCACCAAGGCCACGAAAGCTGCATCATCGAAGGGCAAGGGAAAGGGTGTGCTGCGTTCTTAGTGTTCTAGTTATCAGTAGTCATGGATCTTGCAGTATGTTGTAGCGTTGGTGTACCGTTTAATTTGTCAGAAGAGAGGTATGTTCTAGTGCTAAGTTGTATCTTAATTATCACTTCATGTTGAATTTGAAATGTTTGTTGAATTTGAAATGTTTGTTGAACACAAATAGTAGTGATACATGGTCCATACAAATAGTAGTCATACATGGTGCATACAAATAGTTCTCATACACTAGATGAAGGAAATAGTATTAGTAATAAGTCTCATCCGTACAGATGACTCAGTGAGTGTCATCTCACTGACCACGACCCCTTCCTCGACGCCTCAGTGGTGGTCCAGCCTGAAAAGGTGAGGGCGAGTACCCTCTGATAGGTGGCTGCCGCTGTCGGGGGAGGAAGCATGTACCCCTGCTCGTGCTGACTCTCATGTGTGGGCTGTGTGGGATCTGGAGGTGGAGTGTGATGTTGACTTGACATCCAGTCTTGATACATCTGCTGTGTTTCTTCCTGATCCTGAGCACTGGACCAGAAGGATCGTGATCCGGACATAGACGACATATGTGCATCACCTTTGATTGGATATAAAAACCGTTAGTCATGTGGAAATTCACACATGGTGCACAATTAATATGGATAGTAATTAATTGCATACCCTCTGGCTCTTCCATGCGGGTACGCCACCCGAAGTTAGGCATGGGAGTTTGCTGCTCCATGCCGAAACCGCCACGCTGCCAGTACTTGTAAGTAGGCTCCTGCTGCTGCTGGTTTTGCCAACCAGAACCTCCTTCCTGGTTAGGAGATGGTGGCCTTGGGCTCGGCGGCACCTCCATACGAGGGTGCACGGCGTGCCGCGGCTGATGCACCTGCAAAGAGGGACGAGGTGGCCGATGTGCTGCTCGGTACTCGACAACATCCGAAGATCGGGTGCATGTGATAGTCGCGTAGATACGACGTAGTTTCTCCTGAAGACGATGTGTGAAGGAGGCGTGGTGCTCATACCGTCCAAGAAGTGGGCCGGAGGAGAGCGAGCGTGCATATTGGGCGGCGTCATCTTGCAGCTCCGCCATCAACACGGCCTACAATTGTGAGCTCAAATTAGTAAAGTGTTGGCCAAATTGTAGAAAAAATATAGTTGACTTACTGCATGATGCCTAGTGCCTGAAGTGGAGTGACGAGGGTAGGTGTCCCACTGTGTTGAGGGTGCCCTCTCAACTGGGTCACACGCCTGGCTCAGCCGAAGTCGTGTCCTAGGCATGTACGCCCGCAAGTAGTGCTGAAATTCCTGAAGATCAAACGGCTCCCTAGTGGCCCATGACACGGTCGGCGGATTGGCCCAACCAGCGAGGTATGGACCCAGGAGCTGTACCCATCCGGCAGCAGTCTTGTTCGCTCCTTTTCTGTTGTACCTGAAAATTAAATTGTACCCATCTGTCACTGATTGTCCAATTGATGTAATAACTTAGGATAAAACTAAATTGTACTCGTGGTGGTAGAGGAACTGTGGGAGGTGGTGGCTCGATCAACTGACGCATTCCAAACTGTCTCATGACCCTCTGCTGCGACATCTCCTCCACGAAGATATCGAAGATGATCTTCGCCTTCGTCATCCAGTAGGCCCAGTCTCTGGTACACATCAACGATATACCACCAACTGCCGTCTCTCTTTGAATTAATTCATAGTGCCATATAAAATACCCTCCACAAGGGCTGTCAACGGCAATGCCCTATTTCCCCTAAGCACGAAGTTGTATGATTCAGCTAGGTTGGTAGTCATCACACCATACCTAGCTCCATGTGTGTCATGCAGCAAAGACCACCTTTATAATGGCTCATGCTCTATCCACTCTATAAATTTTTTAATCCATCGTCAAGGCCTCCTTCTAGTATTGGGTGGGTCAAATCCAGGCAGGTCACATAGCCCAATAGGATCTGGCTCGGGGGCTACTGGAACCTGTGTACTCTGTGCCACAGCTGCTGCATGAGCTGCTGCTAATGCAGCTCGGCGGCTAACCTGTGCCGCACATGGTCCTTAGTGAACTCATCCAGCTTGCCGCGGAGAAAAGTGTACTTGCATTCTTGATTCTGCTTGCACAACTTCTTGAACAGATTCATAAGACCCTTGCTCCTAAACTGCGAGAAGAAATTGGCCCCTGGTGGCGCATGCACCACCTACTCTGCATATCCTGCCATGGCGTCTCTTCATCAGGTCCGGCTTCTTTCAGCGTCTTGATAGCCGCAAGTATACCTGCATGCCTGTCATGGAGCACGCACACATTTGGGCGATCTTCCACTATCGATTTTTTTAACTGTCTAAAGAACCATAACCAGCTAGCAGTGTTCTCGCTCTCAACAAACGCAAATGCGAGAGGCACAATTCGATTGTTGCCATCCACTCCAATTGTTGTCAGAATCTGTCCCCTGTACCTCCCAGTCAGAAAAGTTCTATCTACACACATCACCGGACGACAATACATGAAAGCCTCGATGCATATGCTGAATGCGAAAAACACCCTGTGCAGAACCCTGACATTAGGGAACTCTGGTATCACAAAGTCTTGTATGTCCACATGGGTGCCCGGATTCCGGTCCTTCAATGTCTGCAGGAGACGGACGACACCGTCATAAGCATCATAGAAGGTCCCGAATCTGTTCTCCAGTGCCGTCAGTTTAGCCCTCCATGCCTTGCCATATGAAATTTCATACTTATATTGAAGGTGAACTCTTTTGTGGATGGCTTTAACCCCCATCGTTGTATTCTCTACAATCTCCTTGTAGAACATGCGAGCAAGCAGAGTGGATGTAAGGTTTGGGTGATCCTTCAGCATACTCCTAAGGACACATGTGTGCGGCACGAAGTCGCTCACCACCCATGTTGTGTCATACTTCGGACAGTACCCATGCACCCTTGATGGACATCTAGCATCGCTGCAGACCACTGTCAAGAATTTCTGACTTGAAACGGTGGTTCTGAATACCCTTTGTGTGTTCATTGCCCACTGAGTGATTGCTTCCTGCAGATGTCTCTTGTCAGCATATCTAGCACCAACTGAGATGGTGTTCATGATGTACTCCCAGGCAGAATCGTGCCGATCATCGAATATCATTGCCTCCGACAAATCATGGTTCCAAGAAGAGGGGATCGGATCCTCCTCTTCGTTATCATCTGAAGTATCGGATCCACCGGATTCATCTGAGTCAAGCTCATAGTCCACTCCATCCTCGTCTTCCTCGTCCATCATGTTCCGCATCCGGTCTTCTTCTTCATCCTCGCTTTCAAGCTCGACACTACCGTCATGACCACCTGCTGCATGGCTACTCGCCCAGATTGGAAACTGCTGCCGCCAGCATCAGAACTTTGACTGCTCTGGCCTGGATGGAACTCACCCTCGCCTTCTTGGGAATTCACCACCTTCGCCTCGGGAAGCATTAAGGCGATGGGGTGAGTTCCCCTGCGCTCACGCTTCCGACCAGTGCACCCACTGAGAGGTCCGCTCAATCGGCTTCAACCGCCAGAAAATCTGGGTACTTGAGCTGCTCCACAAAGCATGCACACCAACAGTGTATGCTTCGGGATTAAGCCCGAAATTCACGGTCAACCACTCCTTCAAGCCGACTAACTCGCCATGTTTTTGGGTTGGTCAGATGCAACTCCTCGTACTGAAACTCGCTCAGATCAGCTCCCATCGCAGTTGTTCGGACCGTGCCATGACCGAAGTAAACAACGAATTTTACTCTATCTGACATATTTGCTCACCTATACAAATTACAGACTCGTCAAAAAAATCTAGCACCTACACTGTAAAATAATTAAAAATCTAGCACCTGCAGTCCTAAATAAATACTTTCTACCGGTACATATTTCAGTAACTAATGTGCGAAGCTAACGAACGCAACATGCATTATGATTACACCATCTAATATCAGGAATTATGGTTTACCCTTGAAGCGTGCCAAACACCTCCGTCAGCAGCTCAACTCCTCCACCCCGCAGCAGCTGCACCACCACGCAGCAGCTGCAGCTGCAGCACCACGAAGCAGCACCACATCCACCAGCTCCACCACCACCAACAGCTCCACCACCACCAACAGCACCTCCATCAAAACGCCTCAAAAACTAACCCATCTATAGATCAGCTAATTCTACAGCATTTGGTGGTGAAACTACAACAAATGGCTGGACAAATCGCTCACAAATGGGAGAAAATGCTGCTGGACTGAGAGCTAACGAGAGAGAGAGAGAGAGAGAGAGAGAGAGAGAGAGAGAGAGAGAGAGAGAGAGAGAGAGAGAGAGAGAGAGAGAGAGAGAGAGAGAGAGAGAGAGAGAGAGAGGGAGAGGGAGAGGGAGAGGGAGAGGGAGAGGGAGAGGGAGAGGGAGAGGGAGAGGGAGAGGGAGAGGGAGAGGGAGAGAGAGAGAGCGAGAGAGAGAGAGAGAGAGAGAGCACATGAAATGAGAGCGAGCTGAGGAGGAAGATGGCGTCGAGGCAGCAGCGCGCAGGCGAATTTATTCCCCTCCGTTTCGGGCACGCTGAAGCCGACTAGGGGTGCGCTACCCCGAAATTAGCGCCTCGGGATTTCCGGCCCCGACAGCATCTGCCCCTGGCCAGGGGACAGGCCGACACGGGCCGCTGGTGGCCGACACCCACGCTTCGGGGTAGTCATCCCCGATATTGGCCTCACACGCCAGATTCCCTCCGCCTCGGGCTCCTCAACCCCGATTTCTCTAATTCGGGTTCGCCACCGCGACGGTGTATTATTTCTGAAAATTGCTAAAACGGCTATTATTCCTGAAATTAATAATAAAAAGTGTATTATTTAAAAAAAATCACCATGTCTTACTTATCAATGATGCAGATGGCCGTACAGTAGGACGTAGGTGCAGCTGGTGCACAAAAACTTTGTTAAAAATGGAGAACTTCCCTCAGACATGGTGTTTTGGCACGTCGGTCCAAATGCAACTATTATGAAAATTGCATTATAAATAATTTTTTAAAATGTTAAAAATTCTACAAAAAAATCTGGATGTACATCCAGAAATGATATGTTAATGCACAATTTTTTGTGCAAAAATTTTTTTTTTTTGGGCTGTAAACGACAAAAATATCCTTGTGAGAAGCTAGTATATGAACCACGATAAACTGTTTTTTTACACAAGTCACATAAAATGTTACTTTTGGCGACATTCTGTGTGCACACATAGAAACTTCGGATGTACAACTAGATTTTTTCCGGACTATTTCATCATTTTGAAATATATTTTTTGGGCAATGAGAACAACTAGATCTATGAACCAAAATAGATATCCGACTTTTTATTTTTTATTTTAGTAATTATCATTGGGTATAAGATCGACAACGAATTTTAATAGAACGTAACAAAATAGTGTTGCATTAATCATAAAATAGAAAATCGATGGTTCTCATCAAGTATGCCCCAACTAAGACACCTTCTCTTTCTTCATTCTCTCTCCTTCAATTAAACAATAATCTAATATAACGTGCGTAAGAAAAGATCAACACCACCTTATTGTGCAAGCCCTAAAATGTTAATTGTACCCCGAATGTACCTCAACTTCAGGCGTGAAAGTGAGTGATCTCTAAGAGCATGTACAACGCATGCACTTAGCATGGGCGGCAGGCTTTATTTCCCGGTAGTTATCGCTTGAATCCCACCCGATCCTAGGAAATTCGTTTGCGTCGACGCAAAGTAAGAAGCCGAGCGCTCCGCGATTTTTTCCTGCTCATAACGGCTTTGCGCAGCTGCGGAGGATATTCCCACACGTAAAACAAATTGCATTTAGCGACTCAGTAAGCGCTTTGCGTTGGAGAAGCAAACTCTTCCTTTTATATTTTAGATAAAATCAAAAAAAAAATTTGTTGCTAAGCGCCTACTCCCTCCGTCCTCAAATAAGTTGACGTGTAGCTCTAAATTTTGTCCACAAAAGAGTGTACTTCTATCTTCCCAATGTATTTTAATTGTTTCTCTCTCATTATCAAACCCAATAATACTGAGCATATGTTCTCCTTATATTCTACATGCACTTAGCTCATTGGAAGTGAAGTAATTAAAGAGGGAAGATGCATCTTCCCAATATATTTTTACTCCCCTTCATAATTTATCTTGAAAAAACCCACATATACGCTTATTTATGAACGGGAGGGAGTAGGCAAGAGTTTGGTCGAAAAGTCATATTGGATCATGGGCACCAGTGCTCTTGCCACATTAAAAAAATCGAAAATAATATTTATATATTCAAAAAAATTATGTAACAAAATTCTAAAAGTACCTAATGATGTACCCCACTAACCTACAAAATCTCAATTTCAAATGTTTTATTTTTTGACCTATACAAAAATGACAAAATCTGTTTTCTTTTTTAGATTTGAATCACTATACTCAGATCTATGCATTTGTTATTTTTGTGCAGCCTAAAATACACATTATTTTCAGTTAAAAATTTGCACGATTGTGGGATACAATACCGGCTACATCATGATTTATTTTCAAATTTTTATGAAGCTTAGAAATATAATTTTAAATTTATTTTTCGAAGTGAGATCACTGGTGCTCATGTGCACCAAATCTCTGTCCGAGTTTGGTGCCCTAAAGCTAGCTTGCTAAGGGGCGGAACGACACAAAATAGCTCGATCAGCTGCCGGTTGAGTCGAGAGTTTCGGGCGCACAAGTCATGGGATGGTGCGAGCGCATGGGTTGTGTCGGCTTCCGGGGTCCGGCCATGAGAGACCACACCAAGTCACTAATGACGGGCTTGATGTCAACTACCTTTCTTCAAAAAATGTTTGGCGCGGCTGCCAGATACTACCTCCGGTTCAAGGAATAAGGCGTTCTCGTTTTACGTGCTTTTCGTTTGACTAAGAATTACTTCAAATATATAAAGATTGTTTGTATTAAATTAACATCATTAGAAAGTGTTTTTCAATACGAATCCAACGATAGTAATTACATATAATATAACCAAGATTTAGTTGCTCAATTTTTATGGTCAAAGTTCGTCTTGAAATGCGTGTGCGCCTTATTCCTTGGGACGGAGGTAGTATATTCATTTCCAAGTGTACTAGTAGAAGAGTACACGATTTGATTCGTAGGTCGCATAATGTATACTGTACTGTACATCTGTGTACGTGTGGATAGGGGCTAAAAATGCATGTGATCAATTCGATGGCTTAATTATTTGACTGGGGCTTACGTACATGTTCGCGTGGAGGTGGCGGACGCAGGAAAAAATTTGAGGTGGCACATCTCCAAAAAGTTTTTTTTGAGCCCGCCCATAATTGTAAAACATGTTCGCCAAATGAACAGTATATAAGACAAATTGATTGGCAACGACAGTGGCGGATGCAGAAAAAAAACCGCCATATTCGATTTCTTCATCATTTTCGATCAACAGTGTAGAAGAAGATGCAATCTTCTTTGCTTCATGTTTCTCAAAAAGTGATGTAATTTGGCTATTCCTCTTCATGCTACACAATATAAATAAAACATACAAGTGAGATATATTTCTCTTCATTTCTAGTTTTCTACAAGTGCCAAACTACCAATTGAATCATGGACCACAAATAATGGAGAGAGACATTCCATGGACAGAGTAACGCTATCACAGAGAAACAAATCGGTACCCATAATACCCGCTGGAGCTGGACTTTTGCTGGTGTCGTCCTGGCTGCTGGAGACTACTCTGAGTGCTGCGGGACTGCGGCGGCGAGCGGTGGCCGGCCGAGCGCCATATGCGGGTGATCTAAAGCAGAGGAGGTCAGCGACCGGAGCCCCGGAGGAGACGAAGAGGAGCTGCTGCCGGGGCGGATGCCCAAGCGCCCGAGTCGGGCTTTTCGACGAGTTGGGGGCGGACGTTGCAAGGGGAAGCCGGTTCCTTCCGGTCTCTTCTTTCTTCTGTATAGTTTACCTCTTGGCTCTTGCAGCTGATCTGTCCATCTGTTTTTTTCGATAAAGGGAATATATTAATATCAAAATGATACCAATTACATCCAGCCTCTGCAACAACGCATCATCCTAATGGCACTACGGATGCACACAGTCAAAAAAAGGAAAAGAAAACTAAGAAACAAAAGTCCCGCTACAGTATCTCGCGCCTAACAACAGCAATACATCCACCGCCAAGATAACACCTGAAATACAGACTCTCCAAAAACTACGCCTCCAAGAAGGGAACAGTACGCTAACACCATCGTCGCCCGATCAAAGATCTTAGGTTTTCACCCTGAAGATAGTCCCCGCTCTTAAAACAATGCCTCCAACAAGATCATTGCCAGGCACAACCAGTTAAGGCCAGACCTTGGGTTTTCACCCTGAAAGGTAGGACTCTGAACTTCACCTGTGTTGTCGCCCCCACTTTCATACCACTGCCGTGAAGCCCGGAACACCAAGCAAATCCCTCAACAACACGGAGATTTGAACCTCTCTTAGCTAGTCCTCCCCTCCGGCCTTCATGAACTTCCCTTCTTCCGACTTTCATCATGGATCCATAGTCACTTGATGTTAACACAGAAAAAGAGCTTCACGCCGCTCCCTCCAGAACCAATCGGTCGGAATAAAAGTATGGGTGCGCACGACCGAATACCACCGATCTAGCGAACTCCAGGCAAAGAGCATTGTTACATTCGCCGGCGGAGCCTTCCGGAACTCAACACTCCGGCTAGATCACGAGTCCAGGCCTCCAGAAGGTCTTCCTCTTCACGCAAGAGAGACCCTAGGACCACCACCTTTATTCAGGTCGGAACCCCATGTCGGCGACCGTCCCGGGCTGGCCATGCCAACCCTCCACCGGCGACTCCGTCGCCGGCTTCCAAGCATCTCCATCTCTCCGCCGGAACGCGTTGATAGATCGATAGATCCACCACCAACCGCAGGCCGACCCTCTCCGGCGAAGAAGAGGGCCACCTCCACCGTCGTACCCAAAGCTGCTGCCCCGGACGACCTCGTGTCGCGGGTGAAACCTGAGCTCGCCTCCACTCACCGGCAAGAGGCGGGGGGAAATTGGCGCAGGCCATGAGCCTGGTCGCCGCCCACCACCAACCCCTGCCGGAGTGCTGCGGAGCCGACGGGAGGAGGGAGGCCGCAGCGCTGGCCGCCGCCTCCCATCCCACACGCCGGCCGCCAGGGGAGCCGACGGGAGAAGGGGGCGCAGCGCAGGCCGCCGCCGCCCGACTCATCCGCGCGCCGGCCATGCATCGAGGAGGGAGATCTGTCCATCTGTTGCGTACGATTCCTAATTCGTAAAGTAGGTTGTGTGAACAGTCCGCGCGACACGATTGTTCACTCGATAGGCGGGCGCATGCTGGTGTACCTGCCCTTGCTAAAATAGATGCATGGCCGACTGATAGTCGCCACGCAGGGTGTCCTCGTGCTGCAGAAGAAAACCAGTGAACGTATGGGACGCTGGTCCTTATCCATGCATGCATGCGTTTGCGTGGTCAAACACTATCAAAGACGGAATTCCATCAATACCAAATTTCAAGTTCTTTGCACGAGTGGTCGATCTGAAAAAATAATGAAACGGGCCGGGGACGAATATTAGCCAGCGGCGATCGACATCAAAAAATGGTCTAGCTTTCTACTCTATTCGTTTAAAAAATAAGACATATAAATTTAATCAAAATTTAAAACATGTAAAGATTGACTGAACTTCTATAAAAAAAAACTAGTGCTCCCTCTTCGAGGAGGCGGAGATCCTCCCTCCCCTTCTGTGTCGCTCGAATTAATTGCAAAAACCCACCAGTTTTAGGGTTAGGGCTTTCGAAGACCACTTCAAAACCTTGTCAGTCCACACTCTAATATTCATAACAAACACATTGAGCAACTTAGGTCGTTTGAAGATGTTTCTAACCACCGTCAGTAACACTTGTTCAATATTTTGGATTTGTTTGTAGAACTCCAAAGGACCCACCTGCAAGATTATCTCTTCCTCTCATTTCTATCTCTGCCAAGTGGACTCACATGGCAGTCATCCCTAACCTACAATTAGGCCATATTACGCATGTGCCCATCCGAACCTCTGCACCAACTAAGGATGCACACATCTATTAAGCATGAGTACTAGGATTTGAATCTTAGTTAAGATTAAAGCATATTCATCAAGAAAGATTGCATGACTTCCTGGCCTCTTCACCAACTAGGAATGCACACATCCATTAAGCATGAGTACGAAGATTTTTAATCTTAGTTAAGATTAAAGCATAGTCCTCAAGATAAATTGCATGACTTCCTAGCCTATGCACCAAATAGGGATGCCCAACCATCAAATATGAGTACTAGGATTTTTAATTATGATTAAGATTAAAATATAGTCTTTAAGATAAATTGCATGAGTAGCAGGTCCAGCCTAGACCTCATGTATAAATAAGAACATGAATTCGTGTCCATGTAAATTTAAACTTAGATGTTGGATTTGCACATGCATCTTTTACATCATCTTTATTCTTAAATGATAACTTCTTTATCCTGTCACCCGATCATCACGGGCACGAAGCTGGTGGTTTTCAAGCAACTAGCAAGGCGGCCCTCGGAAATCCGAGGGAAGCACTATACTCTTTAATTATTTAGTCTTATTGTTCTTTGATTACATATATAATCTTATATATTCATATTATATCACAATGTGTATTAATATATGATACGGTTTTGTAACCACCGAATAAATTGTGAACAAAATATGATAACTGCATATAACATCAATAATCATATTTTCTTATTCATGCAAATAATCATTGTTTTATTTAAAAGAGTGAGACTTATGGTGCTATGTTTAATTTTTATATGATATTTTATTTCAATTTTAAAAATTTCTATTTGATGTTAATAGATGATCCATTTCAGAAACTGAGTATTTTATCATTTCAAGTTGTGTGCAATATATAGAATTTTATAAGGATGTAATTTTATTGATAAGGCATATTATATCAACAAAATTGTTTGAGTGCCACTGCATTTTAATATGTATTATCAGTTGATTCCTAGTGGCCGCCTATTGTAATAAATGTTTCTTTTACGGTCATATATGATAATTTTGTAATCATTTGTTAATGATATGGACCAAATGTTTAATTCACCTAGGACAGAAAATAGGATAGTAGCTAGTCACTCCTTTGATATATTAACATTGAAATTTCTAAAGATCTTTTTCATATATTCAATTTTTCTTTTTCTAGAGTGCAGATGCACACTTGAATGAAAACCTTTAGTTTATTCTTTTAGAACCCGTGAATCCATTTTTTACAATCTGTACTTTCATTAGCAATATTTGGGTATATATTTTATTTTATGTACCGGTGCATGTACACATATACCGCCGCTTATAAACTACGATGCATGTATTCATTATTCGTGCTATGTCCTAGCTTGTACTTCCGCCGTCCATATATAGATCAAAAGGTTTATCTAGATTTGAATATATCAATACACTAAATAGTGCCTACGTACATCTAACTTTTGATAAACCTAAAACATCTATTTATGAATAGAGATAGTAGTTTATTTCATCCCAACACGTCCTGTTCAAGGTGGTAGGAGTATGTGATTTTCCGAGATCCCGTGATCCAGTTCAAACAATTTAAATTGGTAGTTGGCCAACATCCTGACTCTATCTCGTGAGCTTTTTTGAAGTCGTATTTTACATGGACTACCCTATCACGCTAGGGTTTTTTCACCGATTGCCAATTCGAAGGACTACTCTATCATGCGGGGCTTGTTTTTATGGATCGCTAATTCCAAACGTTTCGGTCGTAGCCAATTTTTTTTTAAATTGTTACGTGTCCATCTTGGAAACTCACCTAGGTAACAATAATTTTAGTATATTTGTTGATGGTCACCTACGTGACATGCTATATATTATTATAGTTTGTGTAACATTTTAGGCTTTAAATCTTAATCGTTAAAATTAAAGTTGAGAAATCAAATAATTTTAATATAGATTAACGTGGTGTCTCCAAAAAGAACTGTATATTACATTTAATATACAATAGATGAATGGATGTAAGATTTTAAATCCAACTATTAAATAAAAGAATTAACATTTAATAAAAGCAGTTTTTTTTGTTTTATTGGAAAGCTAGAGTCCTAAAGATATACGTCTATCCAAGCTCTTTTTTTTTTTCTGAGAACTTCTTTTTTCACGTTATACATGTTACGGTGAGTTCCCTTCCATATTTGACATATATGCCTATTATTAAACGTGTCAAACGTTGTTACCCAGTTACGTACGTAACTATTAGTCTTTTGTTAAATCCTATCCGTAAGTTATAGATCTAACAGTTCAAATAATTCATGTGATGTAGATTAACGTGGTGGCTCTATTTTAGACCTCCGTACTGTGCTTTTAGTATATAATAGATAGTTTGCTGATCTTTTTGAACTACTATAAGTTTGTGCGCTATAGACATTTGCCTTTGCTGCAACTATCACCAGGGCTCAATATATCACTAGTTTTGTCACTTGATGTTCACTTTAGATATGTGATGTCACTGCGCACCGATCAGTTCAGTCAGCAGTGAAGTAACCAGTGACTATATAAGAGCTCTAGCAACTACCATCAAAAGTCCCAAAACTAAAAATACTGCAGCGACATACGGGCCGCACTCGATTTTGCGTTTCGTGCAACACCCGTATGGTGATGCCGGTCCGCAAATGTAGTCCAGCAGCCCGAGAAAAGCCCGCTACGGATGGTACATATGCTGCTCGGGTCGCACGACCCGAGCAGAAGCCCTATCTACTCCGCACTCCCTTGCCAAATCCGTCGCCGCCGACAAACCTCCAGCGCCCAAATACTCCACCGCCACCACCTAATCCACACCTCCATCTACGTGAATCTCTCCACCGCATCGACATGGACCCCGTCCCACTTCCCTCCCTGCCGCGCTACGGTGCCCGCCAATGACACCGAGCTGGAGGAGGCCGTCCGTCTCATCAAGCGCCAGAAGGCGGAGGAGGAGGCGGTGCAGCAGCTTCAGCAGCGCCAGAAGGCAGAGGACCGCGCGGTGGGCGTCATCATCATCGAATGAATCATCATCGTCGCCGCCGTAGTTAGATGTGTGGTAGCCGCCGTAGGTAGATGCGCTGCCGTAGTTAGCTAGCCGCCGTAGGTAGATGGGCGCTAGTTTGTTTTGCTCTGTATGTGACTATGATCAGCTCTATGTATGAACTATGATCTGAACTATGTGTGTGATCTTTACTGAACTTTTTCTAAATTTTCTCGGTAGTACAACGAACACGAAATTTTAAAAATTTCAGTTTAGGATTTGGTGTCTGCTCTCCCACGAGTTTCTTGAACTGAAAATGCGGGATTCAAATGTAACTCCTCTGTTTACACACTAGTGGAAAAGAGGCCTTTCGTTCCAAGCAAATGTCCCCGTTTTGCTCCCATTGGTCCCGGTTCATCATGAAAACTCTTTAGTCCCGGTTGTAAGGGTACATTGCCCCTATGTGTGGTTTCGGTAATTAATGACAACCCCTATGGACTAATGTTTTCATTGAGTTTATATGAAGGAATATTCCATAGGTACTACTTGCTCTCCATGTGTTGGATTCAAGTATGGATGCCATGAAGATAAAGATATACCTTGTGTATTGGCATCAAGATCATCGGTATGAAGATATATATGTGATATGATCAAGAAGAAGAAATGAAGATGGAGTTCTTATGTGGAACTCAATATTATCCATGCTCTATCTTAAGTGAGTATGAGAAGATACAAGGTTGAGTTGGGCAAGTTCAAGATGAGCATCTTGTGTGGATCACATGCTTGAAGCTTGCCGTCCACTTGGTGATAGTGAAGATGTGCATCAATGAACCTTTTCCATCATAGTGTATGGGGGAGCATTTGTGAGTATTCACGAAGTGACAATGATCAAGTGATGGGATGCGCAAGGCAAAGGTATGACCTTGATAGGTTTTCCTTTTGCCGGTCTCGAGGTGGTTGATGGGAGACCGGATTATAGGATAGATAGCCGCACTATTAAGAGGGGCTTTCGGTTGGTTAACTTGATCACATCGTCTTAGGGAGCTCAATCCTTGCATGCGTTGCATATTCTTATTGCTTCTTGGTATTTCTCGGTATGAGGTTCTTGAGCTTGTTGCTAGCTTTACAACAAGCCCAAGTTCATCGAAAACGGAGTTCACATGCATCTTCTATTGCGTTTTCGAGGTTGGGTGATTTTACGGTTATTCATGATATAAGGTTCTACCTTTTATATTCATGATAAAATCCCCTCCTACAGATTCTTGGGTTTTCACTTTCTATAAGATAGCATTTGTTGTTATCTTCCAAACAAAATTGGTTTCATGCGATTCGGAGTTCGGGAGCATTAGTTATTAAAGAAAAAGGAAAAAGGAAAAAGGATAAAAAGAAAAAGAAGAAAAGGAGCCAGCGGACCGGCCGGTCTGACCGGACCGGCCACCGGCCCACCCGGTCCGCGACCGGCCCAGGCACCGGTGCCATCCGGACCGTGTCCAGTGGCCATTTGGCCCGCGACCGGTCTCGGGCCCGGTCCGGCTCCGGCCTGGCCCGGCCACCACCCCGGTCCGACCGGGCGCCTCCCTGGGCCGCCTTCGCCCCGCGTGGCCCACGCGGCCGCCTCCGCCGCGCAGCCAGGCTTCCGCCGCCGCCCGCGCGGCCTACCCGCCTGGCCGCTCGCGCGCCACTGGGCCGCCGCAGCCCACACGGCCTGCTCGCCCACGCCAGCTTCGCCCAGCTGGGCCACCCACCCCCGCGCGCCCCCTTGCTCTCCCGCCGCACAGCGCGCCTGCTGCCCGCCCGGCTGGTGGGCCGGCCCAACCGGGCTGCTGACCGGCCTGGCCGGCTGCTGCTCCGGTCGGCCGGCCTGGCAGCCGGCTGGGCCTTTTTCCTGCGCGTTTTTTTAGTGTCTTTGACTTGTTTTTTCTCCAACGGTTCTATTTCCCCCTTAGCTATAAATAGGCTTCTTCCACCTTGAGCCAAATTAGTTCTTCCCATTCTCTCACCTCCATTGTTGCTATTTGAAGAACTTGCTCTCCCCCTTGATTCCTCCAACCATTCTTGCTCATATTTGAGGATTTGAGAGAGGAGATCTAGATCTACACTTCCACCAAACCGTTTCTTCTCTAAGTTAGCCCGAGCCGCTTCATCCCACTATGCCACAAAGATGCAAAGTACTCAAACTAAAGACAACAAGAGCATCAACGCCCACAAAACCAATGTGTTCTACTCGTGCAACCATCTATGCATAGACACGGCTCTGATACCACTGTAGGATAACGTTGCATAGAAAAAAAAATTCCTATCGCGAACACGCAATCCAAGCCAAGATGCAATCTAGAAGATGGGAGCAACGAGGGGATGAACGAGACTGATACGTCTCCGACGTATCGATAATTTCTTATGTTCTATGCCATATTATTGATGATACCTACATGTTTTATGCACACTTTATGTCATATTCGTGCATTTTCTGGAACTAACCTATTAACAAGATGCCGAAGTGCAGGTTCACTGTTTTACTGCTGTTTTTGGTTTCGGAAATCCTAGTAACGAAATATTCTCGGAATTGGACGAAACGAAAACCCGGGGCCCTATTTTTCCACGGAGCTTCCGGAAGACCGAAGAACACACGAAGTGGGGCCACGAGGTGGCCAAGCTATAGGGCGGCGCGGCCCAAGCCCTGGCCGCGCCGACCTATAGTGTGGGCCCCTCGTGACGCCCCTTGACCTGCCCTTCCGCCTACTTAAAGCCTCCGTCGCGAAACCCCTGATGCGAAAAACCACGATACGGAAAACCTTCCAGAGACGCCGCCGCCGCCGATCCCATCTCGGGGGATTATGGAGATCTCCTCCGGCACCCTGCCGGAGAGGGGATTCATCTCCCGGAGGACTCTACACCGCCATGGTCGCCTCCGGAGTGATGAGTGAGTAGTTCACCCCTGGACTATGGGTCCATAGCAGTAGCTAGATGGTTGTCTTCTCCTCATTGTGCTTCATTGTTGGATCTTGTGAGCTGCCTAACATGATCAAGATCATCTATACTGTAATTCTATATGTTGTGTTTGTCGGGATCCGATGGATAGAGAATACATGTCATGTTAATTATCAAGTTATTATACATGTGTTGTTTATGATCTTGCATGCTCTCCGTTTCTAGTAGAGGCTACGGCCAAGTTTTTACTTTTAACTCCAAGAGGGAGTACTTATGCTCGATAGTGGGTTCATGCACGCATTGACACACGGGACGATGACGAGAAAGTTCTAAGGTTGTGTTGTGCTTGTTGCCACTAGGGATAAAACATTGGCGCTATGTCCGAGGATGTAGTTGTTGATTACATTACGCACCATACTTAATGCAATTGTCTGTTGTTTAGCAACTTAATACTTGGAGGGGTTCGGATGATAACCTTGAAGGTGGACTTTTTAGGCATAGATGCGAGTTGGATGGCGGTCTATGTACTTTGTCGTAATGCCCAATTAAATCTCACTATACTTATCATGTCATGTATGTGCATTGTTATGCCCTCTCTATTTGTCAATTGCCCGACTGTAATTTGTTCACCCAACATGCTTTTATCTTATGGGAGAGACACCTCTAGTGAGCTGTGGACCCCGGTCCATTCTTTTAATCTTGAAATACAAATCTGCTTGCAATACTTGTTTTACTTGTTTTCTCTGCAAACAATCATCTTCCACACAATACGGTTAATCCTTTGTTACAGCAAGCCGGTGAGATTGACAACCTCACTCGTTTCGTTGGGGCAAAGTACTTTGGTTGTGTTGTGCGGGTTCCACGTTGGCGCCGGAATCTACGGTGTTGCGCCGCACTACATCCCGCCGCCATCAACCTTCAACGTGCTTCTTGGCTCCTCCTGGTTCGATAAACCTTGGTTTCTTTCCGAGGGAAAACTTGCTGCTGTGCGCATCATACCTTCCTCTTGGGGTTGCCCAACGAACGTGTGAAATACACGCCATCAAGCTCTTTTACGGCGCCGTTGCCGGGGAGATCAAGACACGGCTGCAAGGGGAGTCTCCACTTCTCAATCTCTTTACTTTGTTTTTGTCTTGCTTTATTTTATTTACTATTTTGTTTGCTGCACTTATATCAAAACACAAAAAAATTAGTTGCTAGCTTTACTTTATTTACTGTCTTGCACTCTATATCAAAAAAACACAAAAAAATTAGTTTACTTGCATTTACTTTATCTAGTTTGCTTTATTTACTACCGCTAAAATGAGTAATCCCGAAGTTGAAGTTCGTTCATTTAAGCAACAAGGGGGAGAATGTTTAAAAGATGCTTGGTATAGAATTAGTGATGCCCATAATAGGTGCACTAAGAAACACTCCACTACTATTCTACTCGGGAATTTTTATGTTGGTATCTCTAGTCTGGAATAGATATGTTCTTGATTGTCTCGCGGGAGGTAACTTCCTAGGTGCTCCCGCTTTAGAAACTAGCTGCATTATTGAGAGTTTATTTGGAACACCACCTGTTAATGAAACTAAAATTGAAACCTCCCTTGAGGATGTTATGAAAAAATTGGAAACCATAGAGGAAAATTTTCCGAGTGTTGAAACTAAGTTGGAGATATTACTTGATAAAGCTGATGAACTTGATAAATCCTTAGGAGGAATTGATGAGAGAATTAGTGTCCTAGGAACTTGTGTTGACCATGATAATCAAATTAATAGGATTGGCGAACTTGAAAAAGCTATGGGAACTTTGTGTTCAACCTTTTCATCTTTACAGTTTAGAGAGAGAACTTATGTGGGGAAGGAGCAAAAGTTTATGTATGCCTCTAAAGTGCCTAAACCAAAGAAATATTATTATAGGCCTAAAATTGACAAAGCCCCTAGTACCACTACAAATGTGGACGCTTATGATATCAATGCTTCATCTCGTGATAATACTTGAGTTACACTTTCTGCGCCTAGCTGAAAGGCGTTAAAGAAAAGCGCTTATGGGAGACAACCCATGTTTTTACTCCAGTATTTTTGTTTTATATTTGAGTCTTGGAAGTTGTTTACTACTGTAGCAACCTCTCCTTATCTTAGTTTTATGTTTTGTTGTGCCAAGTAAAGTCTTTGATAGAAAAGTAAGTACTAGATTTGGATTACTTCGCAGTTCCAGATTTCTTTGCTGTCACGAATCTGGGTCTATCTCCCTGTATGTAGCTCAGAAAATTACGCCAATTTACGAGCATGATCCTCAGACATGTACGCAACTTTCATTCAATTTGAGCATTTTCGTTTGAGCAAGTCTGGTGGCCTAATAAAATCCATCTTTACGGACTGTTCTGTTTTGACAGATTCTGTCTTTTATTTCGCATTGCCTCTTTTGCTATGTTGGATGAATTTCTTTGATCCATTAATGTCCAGTAGCTTTATGCAATGTCTAGAAGTGTTAAGAATGATTGTATCACCTCTGAACATGTGAATTTTTATTATGCACTAACCCTCTAATGAGTTGTTTCGAGTTTGGTGTGGAGGAAGTTTTCAAGGATCAAGAGAGGAGTATGATGCAATATGATCAAGGAGAGTGAAAGCTCTAAGCTTGGGGATGCCCCGGTGGTTCACCCCTGCATATTCTAAGAAGACTCAAGCGTCTAAGCTTGGGGATGCCCAAGGCATCCCCTTCTTCATCAACAACATTATCGGGTTCCTCCCACGAAACTATATTTTTATTCGGCCACATCTTATGTACTTTGCTTGGAGCGTCGGTTTGTTTTTGTTTTTTGTTTTGTTTGAATAAAATGGATCCTAGCATTCACTTTATGGGAGAGAGACACGCTCCGCTGTTGCATATGGACAAATATGTCCTTAGGCTCTACTCATAGTATTCATGGCGAAGTTTCTTCTTCGTTAAATTGTTATATGGTTGGAATTGGAAAATGATACATGTAGTAACTCTAAAATGTCTTGGATAATTTGATACTTGGCAATTGTTGTGCTCATGTTTAAGCTCTTGCATCATATACTTTTCACCCATTAATGAAGAAATACTTAGAGCTTGCTAATTTGGTTTGCATATTTGGTTTCTCTAGAGTCTAGATAACATCTAGTATTGAGTTTTGAACAACAAGGAAGACGGTATGGAGTCTTATAATGTTTACCATATGTCTTTTATGTGAGTTTTGCTGTACCGTTCATCCTTGTGTTTGTTTCAAATAACCTTGCTAGCCTAAACCTTGTATCGAGAGGGAATACTTCTCATGCATCCAAAATCCTTGAGCCAACCACTATGCCATTTGTGTCCACCATACCTACCTACTACATGGTATTTATCCGCCATTCCAAAGTAAATTGCTTGAGTGCTACCTTTAAAACTCCATCATTCACCTTTGCAATATATAGCTCATGGGACAAATAGCTTAAAAACTATTGTGGTATTGAATATGTACTTATGCACTTTATCTCTTATTAAGTTGCTTGTTGAGCGATAACCATGTTTCTGGGGACGCCATCAACTACTCTTTGTTGGATATCATGTGAGTTGCTATGCATGTCCGTCTTGTATGAAGCAAGAGAGATCTACCACCTTCATGGTTGGAGCATGCATGTTGTTAGAGAAGATTCATGGTGGAAGTTTCAGTTTTGGACATATATCCTCAATCTCATATGAGAATAAAAATTGTTGCCACATGCTTATGCATTAAAGAGGAGTCCATTATCTGTTGTCCATGTTGTCCCGGTATGGATGTCTAAGTTGAGAATAATCAAAAGCGAGAAATCCAAAATGCGAGCTTTCTCCTTAGACCTTTGTACAGGCGGCATGGAGGTACCCCATTGTGACACTTGGTTAAAACATGTGCATTGCAAAGATCCGGTAGTCCAAGTTAATTAGGACAAGGTGCGGGCACTATTAGTATACTATGCATGAGGCTTGCAACTTGTAAGATATAATGTACATAACTCATATGCTTTATTACTACCGTTGACAAAATTGTTTCATGTTTTCAAAATAAAATCTCTAGCACAAATATAGCAATCGATGCTTTCCTCTTTGAAGGACCATTCTCTTTACTTTTATGTTGAGTCAGTTCACCTATTTCTCTCCACCTCAAGAAACAAACACTTGTGTGAACCGTGCATTGATTCCTACATACTTGCATATTGTACTTGTTATATTACTCTATGTTGACTATTATCCATGAGATATACATGTTACAAGTTGAAAGCAACCGCTGAAACTTAATCTTCCTTTGTGTTGCTTCAATACCTTTACTTTGATTTATTGCTTTATGAGTTAACTCTTATGCAAGACTTATTAATACTTGTCTTGAAGTACTATTCATGAAAAGTCTTTGTTATATGATTCACCTGTTTACTCATGTCATCACCATTGTTTTGATCGCTGCATCCACTACATATGTTTACAAATAGTATGATCAAGGTTATGATGGCATATCACTTCAGAAATTATCTTTGTTATCGTTTTACTCGCTCGGGACGAGCGGAACTAAGCTTGGGGATGCTTGATACGTCTCCGACGTATCGATAATTTCTTATGTTCTATGCCATATTATTGATGATACCTACATGTTTTATGCACACTTTATGTCATATTCGTGCATTTTACGGAACTAACCTATTAACAAGATGCCGAAGTGCCGGTTCTCGTTTTCTGCTGTTTTTGGTTTCGAAATCCTAGTAACGAAATATTCTCGGAATTGGACGAAACGAAAACCCGGGGCCCTATTTTTCCACGGAGCTTCCGGAAGACCGAAGAACACACGAAGTGGGGCCACGAGGTGGCCAAGCTATAGGGCGGCGCGGCCCAAGCCCCGGCCGCGCCGACCTATAGTGTGGGCCCCTCGTGACGCCCCTTGACCTGCCCTTCCGCCTACTTAAAGCCTCCGTCGCGAAACCCCGATGCGAAAAACCACGATACGGAAAACCTTGCGAGACGCCGCCGCCGCCGATCCCATCTCGGGGATTACTGGAGATCTCCTCCGGCACCCTGCCGGAGAGGGGATTCATCTCCCGGAGGACTCTACACCGCCATGGTCGCCTCCGGAGTGATGAGTGAGTAGTTCACCCCTGGACTATGGGTCCATAGCGGTAGCTAGATGGTTGTCTTCTCCTCATTGTGCTTCATTGTTGGATCTTGTGAGCTGCCTAACATGATCAAGATCATCTATCTGTAATTCTATATGTTGTGTTTGTCGGGATCCGATGGATAGAGAATACCATGTCATGTTAATTATCAAGTTATTATACATGTGTTGTTTATGATCTTGCATGCTCTCCGTTTCTAGTAGAGGCTCTGGCCAAGTTTTTACTTTTAACTCCAAGAGGGAGTACTTATGCTCGATAGTGGGTTCATGCCGCATTGACACTCAGGACGGTGACGGAAAGTTCTAAGGTTGTGTTGTGTTGTTGCCACTAGGGATAAAACATTGGCGCTATGTCCGAGGATGTAGTTGTTGATTACATTACGCACCATACTTAATGCAATTGTGCTGTTGTTTAGCAACTTAATACTGGAGGGGTTCGGATGATAACCTGAAGGTGGACTTTTTAGGCATAGATGCGGTTGGATGGCGGTCTATGTACTTTGTCGTAATGCCCAATTAAATCTCACTATACTTATCATGTCATGTATGTGCATTGTTATGCCCTCTCTATTTGTCAATTGCCCGACCGTAATTTGTTCACCCAACATGCTTTTATCTTATGGGAGAGACACCTCTAGTGAGCTGTGGACCCCGGTCCATTCTTTTAATACTGAAATACAAATCTGCTGCAATACTTGTTTCTTCGTTTTCTCTGCAAACAATCATCTTCCACACAATACGGTTAATCCTTTGTTACAGACAAGTCGGTGAGATTGACAACCTCACTTGTTTCGTTGGGGCAAAGTACTTTGGTTGTGTTGTGCAGGTTCCACGTTGGCGCCGGAATCTCCGGTGTTGCGCCGCACTACATCCCGCCGCCATCAACCTTCAACGTGCTTCTTGGCTCCTCCTGGTTCGATAAACCTTGGTTTCTTTCTGAGGGAAAACTTGCTGCTGTGCGCATCATACCTTCCTCTTGGGGTTGCCCAAAGAACGTGTGAAATACACGCCATCAGAGACTAACCCTTGAAGAGATTCCAAAGCCTACAAGAGGAGGCTCTTGTTGCTGCGGTAGACGTTCACTTGCCGCTTGCAAAAGCGCGTAGAAGATCTTGATCACGATCACTTCCGGCGCCACGAACGGGCAGCACCTCCGTACTCGGTCACACGTTCGGTTGTTGATGAAGACGACGTCCACCTCCCCGTTCCGGCGGGCAGCGGAAGTAGTAGCTCCTCTTGAATCCGACAGCACGACGGCGTGGTGTCGGTGGTGGTGGAGAAATCCGGCGGAGCTTCGCTTAAGCGTGCGGGATGTGGTGGAGGAGAGAGACCGCTAGGGTTTGGGGAGAGAGAGGGGTTGGGCGCCGGCCCTCTAAGGGGTGCGGCCAAGGCTGAGGCTTGAAGTGGCCAGCCCCCTCTCCTATGCCCCTCATTATATAGGTGGAAGCCCCAAGAGTTCTAGTCCAAGTCTTCGAATAAGACCCCAACACTAAAACCTCCCATATGTGGGAAACCTACTCAAGGAGGGAGTCCTACCCAAGGTGGGACTCCCACCTTTCCTTGAGGTGGGTTGGCCGGCCACCCTAGAGGAGTCCACCTTGGACTCCTCCCCTTTAGGGTTGGCTGGCCATGCAAGGTGGAGTCCCTCCGGGACTCTACTTTCCATGGTGATTTCTTCGGACTTTTCTAGAACCTTCTAGAACCTGCCATAAATGCACCGGATCATTTCCAAACTTGGAATATGACTTCCTATATATGAATCTTATTCTCCGGACCATTCCGGAACTCCTCGTGATGTCCGGGATCTCATCCGGGACTCCGAACAAATATTCGAACTCCATTCCATATTCAAGTTCTACCATTTCAACATCAAACCTTAAGTGTGTCACCCTACGGTTCGTGAACTATGTGGACATGGTTGAGTACTCACTCCGACCAATAACCAATAGCGGGATCTGGAGATCCATAATGGCTCCCACATATTCAACGATGACTTTAGTGATCGAATGAACCATTCACATACGATACCAATTCCCTTTGTCACGCGATATTTTACTTGTCCGAGGTTTGATCTTCGGTATCACTCTATACCTTGTTCAACCTCGTATCCTGACAAGTACTCTTTACTCGTACTGTGGTATGTGGTCTCTTATGAACTTATTCATATTCTTGCAAGACATTAGACGACATTCCACCGAGAGGGCCCAGAGTATATCTATCCGTCATCGGGATGGACAAATCCCACTGTTGATCCATATGCTTCAACTCATAATTTCCGGATACTTAATCCCACCTTTATAACCACCCATTTACGCAGTGGCGTTTGATGTAATCAAAGTACCTTTCCGGTATAAGTGATTTACATGATCTCATGGTCATAAGGACTAGGTAACTATGTATCGAAAGCTTATAGCAAATAACTTAATGACGAGATCTTATGCTACGCTTAATTGGGTGTGTCCATTACATCATTCATATAATGACATAACCTTGTTATTAATAACATCCAATGTTCATGATCACGAAACCATGATCATCTATTAATCAACAAGCTAGTTATACAAGAGGCTTACTAGGGACTCCTTGTTTGTTCACATAACACACATGTATCAGTGTTTCGGTTAATACAATTATAGCATGGTATGTAAACATTATCATAAACACAAAGATATATTATAATAACCATTTTATTATTGCCTCTTGGGCATATCTCCAACAGTCTCCCACTTGCACTAGAGTCAATAATCTAGTTTACATCTGTAAAGATATAACACCTTGGCCTTCCGGTGCTTTATCATGTTTTGCTCACGGGAGAGGTTTTAGTCAACGGATCTGACATGCTCGAAAACGTATGTATTTTGTAATTCATTTGCGTCTCAACGCATCACTCATTTCCAAATGAGTCGGCATTAAATATGTTTGGTCTTCTGGTGGAACCTTAATTCCGCGGTCTGAAATATGTTACTAATATTGTCACACAATATAGCTTCAAAGTTCTGACTCTGTCGGAACTACACCAAGTTCTCAAAGAACCTCTTGACTTTAACATCCTTTGTCATTGTCAAAACAATGACATATTCTGCCTTCTTTTGTAGAATCCGTCATAATATTTAGAACTCTTCTAAATCTAGCATAGACAACTTCTAGCTCATCGTGCTACCTTTTAAACAACACTTAGTCTAATTTGAGATTGAAATTTTTATTTTCATATGTGACAAAACAACTATCGGTGCAACATTTTACAGCGATTTGTTTGTCATTTCTTCATACAAAAATATATATATATATCCTTAGTTCTTCTAAAGTACTCAAGGATATTCTTACTGTCGTCCCATGATCATCTTATGAATCATTCCGGTATATGCTCATAACATTTTAGAGCACATGATATCTGATTTTGTACATATTATTCGTGATCTAAAATCACTCATGTGTTTTTACTCATCGAGTGTCAGATACACTCAAGTCTTGTTAAACCTTCACATGACAAGAACATTTTCTTAATATTTCTATATTGAACTATTTCAATATCCATTCTATGTACTTTGACTTAAACTTATTATGTGTTTCAATCTATCTTCATAGATCTTGACACTAAATATGTTTTAGTCCATATCCTTTCATTAAAGTTAATTCTCAATGAAACCTTTTAATCAAGTATATAATTACATTATTTATAACCAACTATATGTCATCTACATAAGTATTATAAATATGTCTCAGCGCTCCCACTTAATTTCTTGCAAATGCAAGCCTCTTCATCGTCTCTGATGAAATCAAAAACTCTTTGACTATTTTCATCTGGTGAAGATTCCAACTCCGTGATACTCACTTCATCCAATTGAAGTTCGTATACCTATCTAGTATTCTACGGACTAGCAAAACTATTGGTTGTATCTTGTATACACCTTTAATACACACTTACGTTAAGTAGTGTATTTTGCCATCCTACTAGCATATCTCATAAAAGAAATATGTAGTGATTACTAGAATAATCCACATAGACTATAAGCATTGCTATGGAAGATCTAATCTTATCGTAGTCAACTCTTTGAACTTTGTCGTAAACAATTTTTCGACAAGTCAAGCTTCTTCAAGGATATTCCATCCAAGTCCATCAATTTTATAGATCCATTTACTTTCAAAAAGTATTCATCTATTTTGGATTTCATGGCGTATAGCCATTTTAACGGAGTTAGGGCCCATCATAACTTCTTTGTATGTAGTTGATTTATCATTGTTCAAAAAACAATCCTTTGTCCACAAATCATTTATTTGATCACAAAGTAAATCATACCTACAAAGTTCAATAGGTACTTTGATCTCCATGGCTAAAACATTTTTTTAGTCATGGGAGCTATGATCGACGTGGCCGCTTCCGGAACCAATTCCGATGCTGCGCTACTCTGGTCATTATGCTCAGGTTCATAAACCTTATCAAGTTCTATTGTCCTCCCACTCAAATACTTCGCTAGAAACAATTTCTCGGAAATAAGAAACATTGACAAACACTTTTGTCTTTGTTTTGTGGGAAGAATTCCCAATCAAATCTACGGGATAACCAACAAAGACATTTATCCGATTTTGGTTGTAAACTTATTTACTTATGCTATGCATACCAAAATTTAAGAAAAGACTATCAGGGTTCATACCCATGCCATAACTCGTATGGTGTCATTTCAACGGATCATGATGATGCTCTATTTAGTATAAAAGTGGTAGTCACTAAAGCATAATCCACAAAAATATAATGGCGTCATAATATTTTATCTCATCATTAATCCAACAAGGTTTGGATACATCTCTCGGATACTAAAAATATCATCATTATGATACTCCAAGAAATGTGAGTTGTAGAACAATTTCATAACTCTCTTAGATGTTCGCTAAAAACTCGTAATTCAAAATATTTTCCCAATGATCCAATCATAGATATTTGATTTTTCTATTACGATGATTTCCACTTCATGCTGAAATTTATTTGAATCCATTCAAATGTTTCAAACTTCTTCCTTATTGAATATATCCACATATATATACTCAATTCATTGTTGGAAGTTTTCATGAAGTAGAAGAATCTCCCGCACACAACTATGCCCAGTGAACCACATACATCAGCATGTATGTTTCCACTAAGTTAGTTGCCCGTTCAACTCTTGGCCTATGAACGGTATTTTAATCATTCTCTTTAGAAAAGATTTGCAAGCGTCAAATGATTCAAAAATCAAGTGACTCCAAAAATCCATTTGCATGGAGTTCCTTCATGCGTTCCTTTCTAACATGACTTAAATGGCGGTTTCACAAATAAGCGGAATTCAAATCATTTGCCTTATGGCATTTTAGCGTCGGTATTTATGTATGTGTGTTTCACCATTAAGATTTATAATAACTTATCCATCGTACATGGAGTAATGTCATAATTTGAACAACTCATTGTTTTCATTTGACCAGAGCAAAATAACAATTATTAAGTTCTTTATTATAAATTCTAAGGGCTAGATAGAATGCCAACGACGAACACAATAACACTTTATTTTGTTCCAGTACGTGTATTCCTATCATATTCCTTGTCGATCACTTAGGCCATTGTATTCTTGTATTGCGTTGTTTTGTATGACACTTCATACCAACCAATATGG
>NW_025901394.1:0-22854 GCF_022539505.1 Lolium rigidum
CGTTGCTACTGCTCATACTTATTTATACCACCTGTATTTCACTATCTCTTCGCCGAACTAGTGCACCTATTTGGTGTGTTGGGGACACAAGAGACTTCTTGCTTTGTGGTTGCGGGGTTGCATGAGAGGGATATCTTTGACCTCTTCCTCCCTGAGTTCGATAAACCTTGGGTATCCACTTAAGGGAAACTTGCTGCTATTCTACAAACCTCTGCTCTTGGAGGCCCAACACTGTCTACAAGAATAGAAGCTCCAGTAGACATCAGTAACTTTGCTAATTCCATCCCTATGGCACAACGCTTCTTGTCTGCAAAGCGTCGCATAGCTTGCTTCACTGGTTTTGCACCCGGATTTATGTTGAGGTAGTGCTCGGCGAGTTCCCTTGGTACTCCGGACATGTCAGAAGGTTGCCATGCGAAGATATCCATGTTAGCTCGGAGGAACTCGACGAGCACGTCTTCCTATTTGGGGTCCAGGCCAGCTCCGATAGACACTTGCTTGGAACTGTCGCCTACCTTGAGGTCGACCTTCTTGGTGTCTATCGTGGCCTTGAACGAAGTCTTCTGTTCGGAGATCTACTTCTTGGTGGTATGCATCTCATTCGGATCCACCGCGACTCTGTAGCCTTGCAGCTCCTCTTCAGATATTACGGATTCTGCAAAGGCGGCTTCGCCCACCTCGCATTCTCGAGCTTTCTTGTAATCTCCGGATATGGTGATCATACCATTAGGACCGGGAATCGTGAGCTTTATTGTAGATGTAGCACGCCCTTGCGTGGAACTTGTGGTAGGTGGGCCTACCGAAAATGACCTGGTAGGAGCTCTTGAAGGGCACAACCTCAAACGTGATCACCTCTTCGCGGAAATTATTAACATCGCTGAAGGCCACAGGAAGTTTGATGCTGCCAACAGATTTTGCCTTTTTACCCGGAACCACACCATGAAATTCAGTGGTGCTGTGCTTGAGCTGTTCCTTGGTAAGGTTCATCTTCTCCAGAGTCTCCAGGTACATGATATTCAGGCTAGCTCCATCGTCCATGAGGCACTTGGAGAAGTCAAACCTGTCGATGCGAGGACTCACAACCAAAGCATAGCACTCTTTGGGGATGACAGTAGGATGATCCGTCATGTCAAAGGCGCACGGTTTTTCCGACCACTTGACGTACTGTGGTACAGCCGGAAGCGTGGCGTTCAGGATCCGGAGGGCTGATTTGTTGTCCCTGGCCGTCGGAGTTCCGAGGAAGGTGTCGTTTGCTCCAGCACTCTTTTTGACAAAGGGGTTGGATTTGTTAGCCGCGAAACCCTCTTTGGGATCCGACAAAGCGTCGTCATCTTCCATCGCCTCGGAACTTTCCTTGTCCTTTTCCTTGTTCTTGCCCTTGTCTCCTTTGTCGCGCGGGCGGTGCTTTCGAGCATGCTTGTATCCTGCTTCCAGATCAACTTTTAGATGATTGACCCACTTGCAGTTGCGGTTAGTGTGGGAGTACTTGCCAGTAGCCGGATCCATATGGGCTAAGCATGGCATGTCCCCGTACTCTTCGTAAGTTTGGGGAGAGCGGAACCCATCAGCGGTGACCTCGTCAGTGCATTGCTGGCCCTTGCCGGCTCCGCCACCACGGTCACGGCCTCTTCCGCCTCCCTGACATCCACGTTGGAACGCCATGGCAACCATGTAGAATCTGCCGCTTTTCTGGTCATCAGGGGGATTCTTCCGCTTGTTGCTGCTGCCGCCGCCGTTATCACGGTTCTTCTTTTGCTGGTGCAAGGGTATGGCTATGGCTGTGAGCTCTCCACCTGCATCGTCATCAGCGGCGGTGTGGGTGCTGGCTATGCCGATCATATCATCCAAGGTTAGATTGTTCTCGTTGATCAGGCAAGTTAGCTTGTGCTGGAGCAGCCCTCCCCGCTACAAGCCACCTATGAAGGCGTGCATAGTTATGCGGTTATCTACGTTCTCGTACTCGTTTCTTGTTGCTAACCACCGAGTGAGAAAAGCTCGGGAGGTTTCATTTTTCTTCTGGATACATGCATGTAGGTCGCTGGTTGTGGCAGATCTTTTGTTGGTGCCCCTGAAGTGTTTCTCTAAGGCGATCTTCAGGCCGAACCAGCAAAAGATGGAGTTTTCCGGAAGGTAACTGAGCCAGGTACGAGCTGGACCAACAAGGTACAACTGAAGCATGTGACATGCTACATTAGGGGTACTTCCGGCAAAGCTGACTGCATTGAAGTAGTCCTCGATCCATGTATCAGGTCTTTCACTGCCATCATAATGTTTCAGATTTCCAGGTAGCTTGAGGTTCAAGCCTTTTGGCCTTGGTTCCTCCCGGATCATCCCGCCGAAGCACTTTGGGCCAATGCATTCAGATTTGTATTCATTGAGACGTTCCCGTGCATTGCGCGGGACGTTGCGGGCGGGAGACTTTGAGCGGGAGCGAGATCTCCGGCCTCCGCCTCCGCCTCCACCCCCTCCACTAGGTGGTGGGGAAGGAGATCTGCGAGGGGGGCGATGAGACCTTTTGCTTCCGGCTTCAGATTCCCTGCGACCTTCTGGCTGCTGGCTCCGGCTTTGGTGGCTGCCCTCGCCGTGATGGCGGTCGCCTCCCTCATTCCGGCTTCTACGTGGCTTAGGCTCGCGCTCTTCGTTCCGGCTCTGACGCGGCTCCGGCGTGCGCACCTTGTTTCGATTCCTCTGAGGGGCCACGTTGTCGCGGATATTAATTCCACCAGGCCCATGGGGTATGGTGTTTCCGGCTGGACTACGACGGTGAGGTGGCGGAGGAGGATGCGGGGTCCGGGGCAGAGGTGACGGGTTCCGGTACTTGTCTCTGCCAGTGTACATCGGATCTTTTCCCTTGTTTGGGTCCATCGGAGGTGTTTTCGAGGGCACCGGGATCGGGTTTGGATGTTCTCTAGTTCTTCACCTGCGCTCCATGGATCCGGTGCGCGATTCTTCGTCACGACGCTCCCTTCCTGAGGCGTCCTTCTGCGCGGTGGAGACACATAGTTCCGGGTTGGATTCCAACCTGCGCGAAGTATCTGCCTTACTCCGTTGCTTCATTGTTGATGCTACGAGTGTACAGAGGTGGGTGATGTCGATTTCCTCATCGTTCTTGGCCAAGAGCTCCGCAGCCTTCATCATATTGTCATTTGGAGTTGGGAGTGACTGATGCTCGGAGGGGGTCGCAAAGTTCATCTTGCGGGGGCGAATGGCTTCCCGACGAATCCTCTATCCTTCCCTGGTGGCATCTTCCATGATGGTTTCCCAGCGCCGTCGGAGTGCTTTGGCCTTCTCTAAATATTCTACAGTTGTGCGCTCTTTTTCTTCGACCTGCGCCATTACTTCCTCTGCATCTTGCCGTTCCCCCAGCATTACTACTGCGGTGTTGGCGAATCTTTCGGCAGTCCAGCAGTTCCCTCCTTTGGGCTTCTAGGGCTACCGGGTCTGCGGCCTCTTCCGAAGTTTTTGGCTTGGTCAAGATTTCTGAGTTCGCGATAGCGCCTTGGCCTGCATGCCTAGCGAGCTCTTCTATGGACATATCTTCCCCGTGTTCGAGGACACGTCTTTCTCCAGGATCCGACACGACGCGATAGCGCATCCGTTGCGGAGTCTCCGAATTGGACGGGTCTAGAATTCCGGCATCGGTCGCAGTTGCTTCTGCGTCAGTTCCTTGCTCTAGCCCGGTTAAGGTCACAAGGACCTCCTTTGGCGGGGCGGATTCTGCCTCAGCATTCTCCTCATCCTCCAACTCCTTCGTGAGGCGGTTGTATTCTTCTGTGTCCATGGTGGTAGCATCGTCAGAGGTTGGGCTTAAATTGCCAAGGATTGATTCTTCTTTGTCTCCGACATCCTCTTGCTGATCCGGAGCGTTGTTATCTCCGACAGCCTCTTGCTGATCCGGGGCATCGCTGTCTCCGGTAGCCTCAACCTGCATGGGTCCAGCTCCATCCTGAGGAGGGCGATTCCTGCAGTATGCGCGAGGAAGTGCACGAAGTGGCACCTTTGCTTCTCTAACACCTAGGAGATCCCGGCGGATCTGCATTGGTCTTCCACCGTAATTTCTTGCTCAGGGGCGGATTGGGTGGGTTTTGAAATTTCCATATCTAAGGCGGAATCTTCCTTAGAAAGTTCCTGCATCTCAGATCGGATCTTCGCGACTGCGTCCTGCTCAGCGGCGATCGCGTCTGCATGACTTAGCAGGGCGTTTCCATCAGAATCGATGGTCTCGCCGATGAAGAAGTGAATGCCGCCAATTGGGACGATGGAGAGCTTGATGGGATCGGTTTTAGCCGGAATCCAGCACTCGTCCTGAGGTACGATCGGAAAATTCCCGGCGTAAAGGACACGCCCCACAGCGATGGAGTCGTCGTAGCTTCCCATGGTGGAACCCTCCCGATTCCGGCCTTTAGACGCCGATGGCTCCACGGTGGGCGCCAACTGTTGTTGCCTATTCGACGGTACCTCAGAGGAGGGATCCTCACAATGGGGGGAGAAGAAGTAGGGGCCATTGGGCGGAGAGTCCTCGGGACGGTGGTACGCGATTTACCCAGCTTCGGAACAGCTGCATGAGGACAGGGCCTACTGCTGCTTGTCTAGAATTATCTGGGTGCTTTCGCGTTGTTACAATGAGTTGTGGTTGTGCCTCTAGGGCTCCCGGGATCCGGCTTATAAAGGCGTCAGGATCTAGGGTTTACACGGAGAGTCCTAGCCGGAATACAAGTCACCTAACTATGGAATATTACATTGCCGTGCACGTCAAGGTTCCGCCTTTCCTTATACGCCGTACCTGATCCGGCTACCCCTAATGGGCCAGGCCGGATCCGACTTCCAGGGTCGATCTGTGGATTCGGCTCATTGTTCCTGGGCTGGACTTCATCCATCTTGATCTACAACACTGGGCCGCCCGATGGGCCATACGCCACCATCACCGTTTATGGGCCACCCGGGCTTGCCGGATCTAGGCACTGTCGATGGTACACCCATGAAGTATACCCACAACAATCATCAAATATAGGAGGCATATTGTAATCATAATTAATTTTTTCTCCTCAATAGTAGGTGGACTGAAAATAACATAATCATCATTGTAATCATCATATATTGGAGGCATAATATCATCATAGCAAATTTCCTCCTCAAAAGCTGGGGAACTAAAAAGATCATTTTCATAAAAACCTAGCTTGCCCAAGTTTAAACTTTTCCATAGCATTAGCAATAATGGTGTTCAAAGAATTCATACTAATAACATTGCTACCAGCATGCAAATAAAGTTTCATAGGTTATTTTAATTTTCTCTTCAAACACCTCATGTCCTAACTCAAGATAAATACTATAAAGCTCTCTAATTTTGTTGTTGTTTTCCATTAAGCCTAACTAGTGAAAATAAAAACAAGAAACAAAAAGATATAATGGCAAAACCTAAAGGAAATTCGAGCACTCACCATCAACTAAAAGACTTAGTAGCCAGAGGATGTGAGTACCTTTTACCTTACCTCCCCGGCAACGACGCCATAAAAGAGCTTGATGTCTACGCATGCTTCTATTCTTGTAGACAGTGTTGGGCCTCCAAGTACAGAGGTTTGTAGAATATCAACAAGTTTCCCTTAAGTGGATCACCCAAGGTTTATCGAACTCAGGGAGGTAGAGGTCAAAGATATCCCTCTCAAGCAACCCTGCAATTACGATACGAGAAGTCTATTGTGCCCCCAACACACCTAATACGCTTGTCAGGTGTATAGGTGCACTAGTTCGGCGAAGAGATAGTGAAATACAAGTAATATGGATGATTATGAGTGGTAATTGCAATCTGAAATAAAAATGGCAGCATGCAAACATGTAGCAGAACTGGTTGTAAACGGTGTTTCGATGCTTGGAAACAAGGCCCAGGGATCATACTTTCACCAGTGGACACTCTCAACAATGATACAATAATTGAATACATAAATATTATCTCTTCACTACACTACTCCGAACCACTCTCCGGTTTGATAATAAACACAAATTCACTGTGTAGAGATGCATAAGCATTCCTTAAAGTTCGCATTCCCAATCTATGGACACCCCACACTGTCACTTTGAGCATATAAAGATGGTACTAACTAGACACCACAATTCATAAGTATTTCTGTAAATTAAGCTTAAGAAACAAACACGGTGTGCACACTGTCACCTTCACACCGTTGGACAAGGTGTCCCCGGAGATCACATAATAAAACCACTTGAGTAGCACAATAGTTGAAGAATAACATCTACCTATTCAACTAGATTACAAAGCTCATGATCACATAAATATCATACATGGAGAGATAGATAGACCACATAGATACCGGTAAAGCCCTGAGCCTCGGGGGAGAACTACTCCCTTGTCATCATAGGAGGCAGCAACAACGATGGAGATAGCGGTGGAGTCGATGGAAATGACTCCGGGGGCAATTCCCCGTCCCGGCAGGGTGCCGGAACAGAGACTTCTGTCCTCCGGATCTTGTCTTCGGCGGCGGTGGAGCTACAGAAGTTTTTGTGGACGGAGGCTGATTGATTTTGGGTTCACGCGTCGGGAGGCTACTTATAGGCGGAAGGGAGAGGTCGGTGGAGGCCAGGTGACCCCAGACCACCCCTAGGCGCGACCAGGGCCTGGGCCGCGCCTAGGCCTGGTCTGGCCGCACTGTGGCGCTACTTCGTCCCCCCTCTGGACTTCGTCTTCGTTATGGAAAAAATAAGATCTTCGGCTTTTGTTTCGTCCAATTCCGAGAATATTTCTTGTACAACTTTTCTGAAATACAAAATAGCAGAAAACAAAGAACTGACAGTGTGGCATCTTATCAATAGGTTAGTTCCGGAAAATGCATAAAAGTGCCAAAAAGTGTAAACAAAACATATAGAAATTGGTGTAAAACAATCATGGAGCATCAAAAATTATAGATACGTTTGCAACGTATCCCTTCACTAAAACATGAGGTCGGTGAGGTCTACTGCGGCGGCGCATGGTGAATCAGCGGGGACGGCGTCGTGTGGATGGGAGAGCAGATATGCCCTTCGGAAAACGAAACAATGGGAACTAATTGGAAACGAACGTTGATCGAGAGGATAAAGATAGGAACCTGTGGGAGTGGGACAAGCTGAAGCTATCGTTTTAATGCATGTGGACCTATCTATGTGAGCACGTTGCGAGCAAGGCGGATGATGGAACGGTTCCATCACCTAGGGGGTCGCCAGCCTTTTCCTTTTTCTATACACTAGATTTAGATGTGCGCCTTAGCGCACGATCTGTAGATCTCGTGCAAATATTTATTTTGTATAATAAAGATAAAATTAACCGTTAATATAATACTCTCCCAAAATCGTTAATTTAACCAATATAATATAAAATTTAGACTATAACAATTATATCATTAGAAAGCATAACATCTAAACTTTGTAATGATCTATTTTTGGGAAAATTTGCTGCAGGATACCGTTATTTTTTGGCATTTGCTCAAATACACCGTCCGATTGTGTCTTTACTAGGTACCATTACAATTTTGTGACACATTTGCCAGGATACACCACCTGACTAAAAACGAAAGTTTTGCACTTTTACGTAGGATGGCTGGTTTTGAAGACAAAGGGCAAAACTTTCCGTTTTCAACCAAGTGGTGTGTTCTGGCAAATGTGTCACAAAATTGTAATGGTACCTGGCAAAGACACAATATGACGGTGTGTTTGAGCAAATGTCAAAAAATAACGGTGTTCTGCAGCAAATTTTCCCTATATTTTTTTATAGTGCATATCCTGTGTAACATTGGTTAATACATTTCTTAGATTTTATAAAAATATTGTAGGTAGAAGGTTCCCAATCTGTGTCAGGTTGCCTGCTAACTACAGTGAAGTTGATGCCAGTATGCCACACTTGCAAATATCTCATGTCCTCCAATACACAATGCCAAGCGTAAGCCCTACCAGACTTTGATGTTGTGGTGTTGATGGAAGAAGAAACATTCACGACTGGGAGAGATGACACCTTCACTATCAGGAGATGCATGCAATCTGCATTCCAGTGTTGGATCTACTGCCTCTGATCAGATTAAATCGACGAAGTAGTAACGATGGCATCAACTATTCTGGGGCGTGCGCGACCTCGTCTTCTGTGACAATGACACCCAAGCAACAAATAAAGTATAAACAACTACCCACTCATTTTACTGGATACACATAAGAATTATCAGCTAATAAAGACGCCAAGTATAGCAGCATGTATATCAAAGTCATTAAGTCAAAACAAACGACAAAATAGAGAAACACACCACATATTTGTGCCGAAAGAAGGAAAAATACATTACGCATAGGTACAAATACATGGTTCTAAGATAGGAGTAGTGCCATGTGAGTTCATAGCAGAGCTAGCTGCTCCATTATTTACATATATATAGTGTAAGACGAAACATCAAACTTTAGTGACATGATTATCACAGAGATCACTACGCATAACGAAACATCAGAAGTACAGAGTAGCTAGCATAGAAGGAAAACTTTCTTGATAATTCATAGGCTGTCCATCAGAGTCATTGTCGTAGACCTCAGTCTCAACGGACCAATTCATATTCATCTAACCCATAGTGTACCCAAGGAACTGCTTAGCTTCGTCGAATTCATATCTAGTCTCGCATGGATATGTCTCGTAAAGATACATCCCCAACTCTTTCTGGATGGAAAAATGACAAGTGAGGCACTACCATAGAGATTGTTTCCTGACTCCTTTCGGAGAGTAGAATAAGCACAATCCTATAAACAGAAATGAAGACTTTCAAAGAAAATATTGAAGGGAGGTAAATCAATAAAATAATTTAAACTACC
The DNA here is from genome assembly GCF_022539505.1 of Lolium rigidum. NCBI lineage: Eukaryota > Viridiplantae > Streptophyta > Magnoliopsida > Poales > Poaceae > Lolium > Lolium rigidum. The sequence goes on from NW_025901394.1 coordinate 8,827, forward strand.
CTCATACTCATGAATCCTCAGCATGCCGAATTGTGACAGATAATCTAGTGCTACTCCCAATGCAATAGCTTCTCCAATGGCAGGACTCCCAGCCTCAATTCTTTTCAATATACAACATAGTTAGAGACCCCGTAATCAATTCTTTTCAAACTACAACAAATATTTACTCCTGCAAACAAACCATTTGGTGGTGATGGTCAATTTGCTATAAGAGGTCACACCAATTGGCTATTTGGGATAGCCAATTCTAAACCCCGTAATCAAAACTCACCATAACGGAATAAAGAGCACTCTTAAAGATAAAAGTATGAGCATCCCTCCTCTTTCGAGCAACCATAGGACATAAAAAGCAATTATGAATGTGTAAACACCCTTCGGCTCAAATAGAGTAACAACCTTGCCCGACATCTGTGGGGGAGGGGCGACGAACGTCTACAATAAAATCGAAAACACTCCTTCAATTAAGGACACATATTTACTCGAAGGGAATGCCATATATTGTCAGCTTTTATAGTAACATATTCGGTTGATATAATGTATGGCCAAACTTTGTGAGAAAATTAAATGTTACCTCTTCTGAAATCTCAAAAACGGCGATCTCCATCATGTATATCAGAATCACGTGACAGATCTTCCTTGAGGACATCATAAGTTGTCGAAACAATATCATCCCTGTGTATCTCAGTCAGATCATTTCTTTGGTTAGAAGCTGAGTCTAAGTTCCTTGCATATTCATAAATGGTAATGTTCATAGATCCTTGCCTAGTTTGTCCAAGTGAAAAGGAACTTTAGTTAGCACTATCATAACATGCAGATACAGAAGAGAACACTAAACATTAAAATTTACTTAGACCGGACAATTTGCATTTTTTACTATACTGGAAGCAACTGGCGAAATCTGTTGGAACTTCTTACAAAAAAAATTGCTCATTTTATTCAAAAAGCATTTTTGTAATGAGCATATTAATTCCTAGAAACACACGAGAAGGATTTCAAAACGTCACCAATGGTCCCATTACAAGCAGCGAAGAGGAAGTTATTACAGGACAGTTAAAGCAAAATGACCGTTGTACATTAATATCGAAGAGATGTGCATCTGAAAACAGGAAGAAATAACATCACATAGAATGGTCAATTGGTCATGCACATGCTCTAAGTTTTCTGATAAGTGGTCTATGTATCTACGAACATCACATAGAATGGTCAATTGGTCATACACAAACTTAATTTACTCACCAATAGGTGAAATGCTGTGCACCGATTTGACGGTGTAAAGATGTGTATCTGCAAGTTCTTGCAATATTCCCACTACAATTTAAGTACAACAACACACACACAAAAATACAACGGAATGTACAGTTGATCATTGTTTATTGTTGGCAAAATGTTAATTAGCAACATATAGCTCTCAGAGGTGATAACCATGATTGATAAAGTTATGTCAATGATATAATGTAGCATTAGTAGAGACAACAGTTCTGTAATAAGGAGCTCATATTTTTCTCTCTAAGCGAGAGGATGAGAATATTCATTAGGGAAAGTTTTAACATCCTGGATTACTTAATTACCAGGTCTTCCAAAGTTTCATAGGTACGCTGCAATAGCAGAGCATGCCGACACGACAGGATCGTTTCTGAATTGAGTACACCATCTATAGTACTCCCGGTCAACAGTTTTGGCCATGCGGTGATACATCCATACACACTGATGTAGGGATGCTGCAAAAGACTGAAGAAAGAAGGACTACATGGGACAACAGGCAGGTTGAGAACAACACAACCATGACCCTAAGGGCTGTAGGAGACGATAACAGCTGGTAAAAAATAGCAACTCACTGAAAGTTCATTTTTCAGTCCAGCAGAGTAAGCATCAAGAAACATATTAATGGTAGATAGGCTTAAGTTCTGAGTACCACGTGGACCAACCAAATGATAAAGTGAACTCAAATGTCTAGAGAAATAAGCAGTGAACATATCCACTTTCTAGTCAACGGTTCTGAAAAGAAATAAGAAAATATATAGGCATATGTAATATATACTTTCTCTTACTCTCTGTAACCATTTTGACAGAAATAACCCTAGTAGATATTCCCTTTTCTAATATACTCGCCAAGTTTGAAAAAGCACACGCACATCAAAGCTTAGATAGAGAAGGACCATTCGGTAACATTATATACTAATACCACCCAATAAAAAAGTGTTACCTTTCTAAGCATAAATTTGGGCATCATAAAAAGGTAAGTGCAACTCTGCTAATGGTTTTTCTCTATCTCTATCTAAGAGTAGATGGGAGATAAAGGCCTAATTTTCAGGCCGATGCTCTGCGTAAAAAAAATAGCAACAGCAATATAATTATCAAGTTGTAAACAGTACTGAAAATATAAAAAGAAAATAATTTTCTAATTAATTCATTAAAAGAAAATCATTGTAAAAAATATATATCTGAACTTGCAATAAAAAACTGAAATCATCTCAAGGTCAACGACCCGTCCTTTGGAACACAGGAGTTTAACATCACTATGACCGTAGTGTAAATTAAAATGTATAATGGCCTCGTTATTTGATGAACTTAAGTTCAGCTACAAAGTAAATCCCTGGCTTTGGCTAGGGAAAAAGCACCGAAGTAGCAAATAGGAACGAAGCAGCAAAATAGAAGATGCAACAGCTCACTAAGAGAAAAATAGCGTGAGGCCCGAACACATATTTTCATAGCACATAACAGGAGAATGAAAATAGGATCGACATGGCCTAAGAGCAAAAAAAAAACATAAACACAACAAATAGCGCCCCAAGGGTATGATGACCTCTGAAGGAACATTTCGTTGACCATATACATAAGGAAGTGTCCTAAGTGAAGATAACATAAATTGCAGGAATAAAATATGAAATAGAAATTATGATGACAATACAGAGGAAAAAAGGTCATGTTAAATCATTAGAAAATATATAAAGAAACAACGCGAGTAAAACAAAACCATTTTAATTGGTAGAGGGTAATGACAATTATCTTGTGGTGCTACTTAAGGCTCAATATACTACTTGGACAACCAAACAGAAATATCTAGTACAAACTATGTAGCATGAAATGAGTGCATTGCTTTCTTAAAAAGTTTAGCTCCAGAGAGGAGACAGAGCACAAAAACATGGCAGACCTAGTGAAAAGCGCAGCCCGTCACCCTCTCCTGCGATTATAATCTCAATGTAAAAAACTGTGGAACAAGGCTAATCCAAACTTTCGATTGTAAAACTCTGAAATCACTAATAAATGTATAAAATACATGATACCAAAATTGTAGCTCAGGCTAACAAATTCATCGCATCAACCCTTAATTACAAAATAGAATGTTCTAAAAAAAGGAAGTATTAATAAGCATGCAGGTTTTAAGAGGCAGGTTGTTCAAACCATAGAAATAACATATCATACAATCCTATCTTGTAATTATATAATCCAAACTTGTAAAATTGGGGGGGGGGGGGGGAATGATAATCCAAATACTAACCTGAACAAAATCTGTTTGAATTGCAGTGCAATAACCTCCTGTTCAGGTCTTAAAACAAAGCATTCAAAATATTAGAAATTGATATGCTTCGAGGAGAAAGAGAGGAAGCAAAGGAACCTGCAAAGGGACATGAGTACGGGCATCAGTGACCATGCATGAGGCATATGGCCAGAATCACCAAATTGAATTATCTTTGCATGACTCACCTGCATAGGCTATAGTTGCGTACGTGCATAGGTTGCGTGCGAGTCGAGCCACATAACCAACATTCGTACCTGCCTAACAGGCTGCCAACATCACGAGATAGGTGCACACCATGGATTTTCTGGACTCAATACTGCACAATAAACCACACCAAGCATAAGCATATATACACAATTTCTGGCCCGGACATAAGACACATATCAACAAAGCAATATTTAGTGATATGTAACATTTAACAATACCAACGGAAGGAGCTTGTATGAAGAAAAAAGAGTAACATCGATTAGCCTTCCTGTGAACAGACAGGAGAAGAAAAGGCATGAGAGCCGATTATCACCAACATGAAAAATTGTGAAGAAAAATACAGAGATACCATTTTTTTATTAGAACCTGATTTCACATAATAAGGATGCATGGCAAAGCCTACTCTCAGGCTCAGACATGTCATGGATAATGGAACACCAAGTTCACAATCTCATTCATAGAATCCAAGAATGTAAAAAAAAAAAGCTATGCTAATTTTGTAAAACAGCTTGCTTATGACATACAGTTAAGTTACCATCATAGCAGATTATCTCTGTTGCTATATTGATTTGAGAAATAGCCTCCTTATGAGCGAATAGAAAACCATCTAATCTAATATAATCAGAGAATGCAATCCGTAAAAGTTATGAATCCAAGGTTGTGGGCATTGATCCTAAGACATATAAGAAAATTTGAAGTCAAATTACCAACAGAGGTTACAGTATGTGGGTGTATCTTTACACCACAAGTACAAAACAGAAAACGTGTAGCTGGGGAGAGATTTACGGTTAGGAGGCAAGTTAAGGATTTCGTATATCTGGGGCTGCACGAGAGCCTCCTTATGAGCGCCGGCGAGTAGAGAGTAGCAGAACGAGTGCCTCTCAAGATCCCCCCCTGCAGCCCGCACTCCACCTGCTGTGAGGACGATGGCGATGGTCTGCTCCTCCTCGGCCTCCATACCCTCTGTATGCCGTCTCCTTCTCTAGCGCATGATGAAGACAAGGAATGTAAAATAAAATCACATAGTAATTCTAAAACACCATTGCTGGCCAAGTAAAGTGCTGACTGAGTTCCCTCTTTCTTGAACGAAAAACTATATACAAAAAGCGGGTCTGATTACCATGCACAAATTTAACAATATAAATTTGTCTTACCAAAATAATTAGGTCTGCATAAAGCCATGAACTAATTTAACTGGATCCACGCTGCAAAGGAAGTTCATACAAAATGTTCCTATAAATGCTTTCAAACCTAAAAGTATGATATAACTGCAGTTTGTATTTCTCAAAGTATATGATTTGATAATATCCAAATATGGGTTGCAAATTGCTAATAACAACGAATGCCTGACCTAAACTTCCAGATGCACCCACACAAACACATAATGGAAAGCGGAAGGTTTCGCGAAAAATCTTCCAAAAAAGTAATTGTAAGAAATGGAATAAACCTAGCAAACTTAAATCTAGTAAACGATAAAGTCAAACAATACACCTGTAGGCTGTAATATATTAGCAGAAATGACATCTAGGTAAACTGTAAGCTGTAAATTGTAAGTGAGATTGTGAGATAGTGAGGGAGAAACCTGGGATCTTTGTAGTGCTGCTTCTCCATCTCCTTACTATTTGGAATTTTGAGAACGACCTGCTTGGAATTTTGTCAAACAACTTATAGGCACAATACATAGAATTTGCATAAACATATAAGATTTGGGGGATTAAATAGACAGAGAGGAGGAACACCACCGACCTAGCCCAGAACATACCATCAAATCCAAAGAGGTTGGAGGTATGGAGGTCGACGTAGAGGTCGAGAGTGTCGAGGAGGAGCCGTGCTCGACGTGGGGACTCGTCAATCGACGCAGCCTGAAGGTCGGCGTGGCAACGGGTCGCTGGAGGGCTCCTCCCGGCAACTTGTGGCGGCGGTGGGCGGGGCAGACGGGGCGTGCGCCCAAGCACGACGCCCAGCTCGCGCCTTACGCGGTTCCCACGCCCAAGAAAGGCGCCCTGCTCGTGCTGACATGACGCTCGCGCGCAGGTCGACAAGGGGCCATCAGAGAGACACGAAGGAGGGGGAGGAACGAGAGGAGAGAGGTGGGAGGCGGAGGTGCAGCAAAGAGGAGGAGGAGGAACGACCTGGAGGTGCAGCAGCCGCCTCCCGTGAGGAAGATGAGGAACGGAGGGGCAAGCGCGGGCTGCGGTTAGGGTTTCACTTCGCGCTGCCTCTTTTATATGTCACAATGAACAAAAAATCGGACGGTCAAGATTCGCTGCAAGGAAGATCCAATGGCTGAGAAGCTCAAATCGTTGTGAGGCCCCCGTTGGGGGGCATCATATATACCCCTGGATGGTTCATTAGCGTGCGTTACCACGCTCCGTCCACAAGCGTGCTAGCCGCTCCTTCGTCTTTTTTGACTTTCGTGGGTTTTCCAGTTTCAGGAACTTTCTAGAAGTTTCCAAGCCGAAGCCGGTTTCTTTGAGTTGTATGGTTCTCCAATTTTGGTTAGTTTTCGTACAGTTTTCTTTGGTTTTTGTCCTTTTTCCTTTTTCTGCTAATTTTTTCTGTTTCTTCTTATTCTGATTGATTTTAATATTTTTCAAAATTTTGAACATTCTTTAAATATGTATATTTTATTTTTCTAAACAAAAAAATTTGAGCAAATTTATTTATGAATTTTTTAAAAAATTAATTTTGAGCAAAGCCTTTTTTGAACAAAATTTGAGCAATTTTTCTAACATTTTTCAAGTCTGGACATTTTTTCACTAAAAAACGAAAGTTTTTCAAATTTGAAAATTTATTACGAAATAAAAAGGAAAAAATAAAGAAACCTGGAGAAGAGGTTTTACCTGGGCCGGCCCACCAGAAAAGCGGACGTGGTGCTGTGCGTGCGTCTACTGCAGCGATATATAGGTGCACCTCCACGGAGTGACAGAGAGATCCCCATTCCGGTTCCGGCCAGCCGCCATCGCCTCCTCCCCGCCCTCCCCCGCCGCTCCTCACCAATTGCTCGCCGTCTTCTTCCGGTCCGCGCCGGCAGGCTGCTAGCTTGCGCTCGGCCACCGCACCAGCAAAGGAGAAGCCGCTCGCCGCTCGCCGCTCGGCCGCCGCACAAGCCATCCCGTAAGCTGCTGCTCCCAAATTCCCCAATGCGGTCTGGATCTAAAAAATTGTACTGCTTGATGCTTGTGTAGTTGTTCATCCATCACATGCGCAACAAAGTATCCTTGATACTAATACAAATTACTATCCGCAGTCGTGACCGATCGGCTGCGAAGAGATGGGAGAGTGCACGAAGCGCGTCCACAAGTTGCTGCTGCTTCTTCTTCTCGTGTGCTTCGCCATTCAGGGCCAATGTAAGCAACACATATATCTCTTTCTTGCATCGTTCATTTAGTTATTCCTGTGTCTGCTCTTCCCGCGTTTTGTCGATTGCTCATGAAATTTGACAATAAATTTCTGTTGACAATTCTTAGGCAGAGGCGCAACCCTCGACAAGGAAGGTCTTAATGGGTGTTTCAAGGGTCACAGCATTCCCATATGCAACCCAGATAAAGCTAAGTGCTACTGCTGTCTAACCAATGATAATTGCTACAAGACGATGGATGAGTGCAAAGCCATCTGTCCACCGGTGGAGGCGGCGGCAATCCTCTCGGGGTCCTCCTCCTCCGTACTTCCATGAAATGAGATCATTGTAATAAGCTAGAAGACAAAGGATGAATAAGAACATCAATAACGGTTGATTTTACTCCAAGCCTCCATCAATCTTTTTGTTGTTACTGTCTGACATTGCTTATCAAGCCTGCCGCTCGATAAGTCCTGTATTTAACAATGTATGTTGCTCTCTCTGAAATGTGTGACATTCTACTCGGGGAAAACCATCCATTATGCATGAATTGGTTAGGTCATCTATGCCACTACATGTTCACTCGTGTACTTCATACGTAAACAGGTTAAGCACACGTACAGATGCAAGTTTTGGACCATTAGAGTACCCTGTGACCATGCTTTCTTCGAAGATGGGGGCTACTGTTTGCCTGATGCTGGAAGATGTACGCCTCAAGCTTCTGCCCTGCCGATCGGCCCTGGAGGTACTACAGGAGATCCTGGAACTGCCCTCGATGATCAGTTAGACAGCTACCGTCAGTTGCCCTCCTGTGGTCTGTGGAGTTGCTGGACTGAACGCAACCGAGAGGGAACCACGGTGAGCAGAGGGAGTCCATTGATCAGTTTCAATTCTCGGTCAGGCATCACGTTGAGATATATCAGTGCCATACCTACATGATGTAGACTCGAGCTGAATCTGCAAAAGAAGATGATTTCCAGTAGCATCAATACATAGACAGTACAACCAATTGGCGGGTATTACATTACACTAACATGCATACGCTAAACAGGACTACTATCTGCAAAACATAGGTATATGACATATATCCCCAGCTTAGAGCCATATAAATCTGCGAAAAATATTTCTCCAAATGTTTCTGGTACGAAGTAGCCTACCCAAACTTGTTTGGGACTGAAAGGCTTGGTTGTTGTTGTTGTTGTTGTTTCTGGTACGAAGTGGGTTATCATGAAATTGTGCATATAAAAAATACTACTAAATATATGTGTAGCACAAGTGCACTAATTCTACCCTTGCGCCGACACAATGCAGAGGCAAACGACCTTGCCGAAGGCCTCAGACTTGACCTTGCTGAGGGTCTCGCAGATATCGAGCATCGACTCGTCGAACCACCGCCATGGCCCATTCCAGACGAGGCCTAGGTCGATGGCGAGCGTGCTGGAGGCGACGAAGAGTGAAGAGAGGCTGCAGAAGGCCTTTGGAAGGTGGAGGTCCTCCGACTTAGAGGGGCGGTTAGTTGACGATGGCGAGCTCCATACCGGAGGAGGCTGGAGATCTTGTTGGGGGTGGGGGGTGGGGGGTGGGGGGTGGAGGGCAGCTGGAAGAGGGCTGGAGTTGGAGGAGGATAGACCTTGAGCTCGAATTCGTGCAAACAAGAGGAGGCACTCCGCTCAATGGTCTGGAATGCGGCCGCGATCTCCACAAGACGGCGGCCGGAACGGGAGGCGAGATGGGAGGAGCGACAACGGCGTGATAGTATGCTAGGGTTTCCATAGGTGGGGTGTTATGAACTGATATGTTTCACTTATCGGTGGTCGAACAGTGTTATTTTTTCACCTTCCCGAGCTAACCCTGGCGACATACCAACCATCATGGACAGCGCCGCAAGGGCTTTGATAGTAAAGATGATCGAAGCCTATAGTGCTTGGAATCAACTAAATGCATGACTTAAAATAAGGCCGAAATTCACCATTAAATTAATAGACAATAAGCTAAATGGATTTATTCAAACAACTGTCAATCAATTGTAACTTAGGTTACCACGGCATATATATTAACATCATCAAGCAAAGCAACTAACTAGTCATTTTCCAGCTTATATTGCTGGGATGATACTTTGCTATACATGGAATAGGAAAATAAATCAATAACCGATAAAGTAGAGAGAAATGTACCTCTATAGCTTTTGCTAGTTTTATTGGTTCAACATTGCTTCTGAAGCGGTCACGAACAACCTTGAAACAAAATTGACAAGATAGACACATCACAAGTGAGAACAAGTACTCAAGGATATTAAGGACACACTCGTTAACTAATGCACAAAAGTTAAGAAATAACATGAATTATTTTGTCCATGTCACCGAAGTTGGCATTTTGCTAAATCAGGAGATGCATATAGCTACGAGAATAAAATGCACCCATGGTCCTTCAACTTGACGACAGGTCAATTTCCAAGGCATCCCCTTATTTCATAGTATTCCCTAGGCTCGAGCCTAGCTGTTGGGTCAAGCTAGCCTAATGTTATTATGTGTGGCAAGCAGCAAAAGAATGGTTGTGACTTATAACCTTTGACCAATGCCTTTACATTATGTGTGTAAGTTGTCAGTTCGAGCAAACCAAAGCCCATTCAAGCTCAATATGCTCATAGTCTAACCCACGAGTCGACAGCAGGTACATCATCGACAAGGAGATCAAGGTGACTAGAGGCAGCAAAGCTGAATGAGTATGATGGACATACTTTATGGATAAAATAATTATACCTCCGACTAGTATTTCCTTATCATAGAGTCATTATAGATACATCTAAAGCAATAAAATTGTGCTCATGCAATCATTTTCAAGAAAGAGCAAATAAAAAAAACTCCCTAGCTACTTTGATCAAAAGACATGCATTAAAAGTAATGAAATCATGACCTAACATAATACTAACAGAACCAAGGTATCTCAGTAAAGTGTATGATATCAGTCTAATAATAAAGCCGAGTATGAATAATGATACAAGCCTAATAAACATATTTTCTCTTGACCATCCAATTATCACAAATAAACAATACTCCTAAGGGCATCTCTAGCTGATCCCTTGTAATTTAGCCCCCTATTGGTTCCTTATCCTTTAACTCCTTATATTTGCTCCGCTAAAAAAACGGTTCCTAACCAATCCCCCATAGTTAACTCTATAAAATAATTTTGAGCATACAAATCAATAACAATCCATAGCATTGTCATACAAATCAATAACATAGTCATACAATTCATAGCATAGTCAAACAAACCATTTGCATAGTCTGGTAGTGCATACAAATGCATAGCATAGAGCATAATTAATATAAATCGATAGAATAGATCATAGTGATCTAGCTTCTCCACTTGATCAAACCTAGCCAGCATTTGAACGCATAACAAGAATGTGTCACATATTTAAGAGTGATGCAGTGATATAGCTTCTCGGTTTCTGTTTGCCTTGTTAAAATGCTCATGAATTTTACACCGTAGAGGCTTCCCCTACTGTAAAGTGGTAAAACCGGTCATGAATTTATTGCAAAACTTCATCGAACGGTTGCTTTCCACTACGAGAGTACAATGCCTCATCGGGAAGAACTTGATCATTCCATGTAAAATACAATGCCTTGTCCTCATCCTCTGTCCACACTTCTTCACGGGACTACGAATTTCAAATAAAATATATCTCCTAGCTCATTCACAACAAGAAAAAGGTAAACAAATACCTTGTTGGCATTGTGCAAAACGCCATTGGTGTGTCCTCCATATAACAAGGGAAGGACACCGCCGCCGGTTCTGGCGCTCTTACGACGGCGAGAGCTTGCACTCCAACTGGATCAGCCTCCTTCATCTCATTGCGCCAAACTTGGTGATGTTGAATCGAACGTCGGCGGTAACCCTAGGGCACACGACATCTACGATGGATTGGCCAGGCAAGGCGAGGCTGCGAGACTGCCGGAAGTCGACAGAGGGGCTCGGAGGAGGTCACCAGTTGGATTTTTCGGCAACAAAATCGACATGGAGGCTCGATTTCGGCAACAGCAGCCTCCGACGAGAGAGGAGTACCAGGGGAGGGCGCGGGAGGTTGCAGGGTGTCGCGGAAGCTGCGTGGTTTCGGCGGAGGCAACATTGGCGATGGTGAGGTGCGGGCAGGGGTGGGTGGCCAAGTTTTACTATGGAGATCTCGTGGCCAGATATTTAGGAGTCAGCCGACCTGAAGAGTAATTTTTTATTCCTTTATAAGGTTTGGGGGTTCGGCTATGTTCGGTTTATAGGAGTAAAACAAAATTGTCACACCTCCAACCGGTTTTAAGGGATCGGCTAGAGATGCTCTAAGATCTTAGTTTTCCTAATTATATAAATTATTGCATTATAATAAAAAGGGAGACGCAAATTTCTGTATCGGTGTGAATCTCAATCCAAATTGGTGTGTGCATCTCGAGTCACAGAGAGCTTGTTCACCTCATGCCTTTGGTAAGATACACCCAGCATTTCTAATGCCAGCACTGGTATCAATCAACTAAAATGCATATCATTCTCATATGGAAAATCTTATAGTCGAGATACCTTCTAACTGACATAAAATACCCAGCTCAGCAACAAAGAAATGAAACTGTGGAACTTGACCGAACAAAATGTGATCACAGTGAAACAGATAGAGAAACCAAGTTACCTGCAATAGCATGTTTACTGCTTTCACAAGTGCCTGCTTCACGTCAGCAGGATGCAGAGCGCCACTTTCATAATCAGCAACAAACTCTTCCATGCTCAAGAAGATTCTGTATAATTAGTAGCTTTCAGTTGTCACAAACCATGGAATACTACACAATATTATAATCAATTCCTGGCTGGTGAATATTGGAATTATTGACAACCCAGACTGAATGATATAATTGTACATTCTACTGGGGAAACTACATAGTAACATTTCTCAATACAAGATAAAGTGTGACATGGCAGCGACACTTACATGTTGCCACCATTCTCTTCCTTCCGAAGCACCTCAAACTTTCCAAACCAAGGTAAGATTATATACTTTATGTACTCTGCACACGGATTGCCTTCTGCAAATTTTTCAGGGCACAAAGCATTCTCTATTTTTCTACTGACATCCTCCTGCAAATTAAAATAGTAGCTATTGAAGAATCTCCATTGTAGAAGCCTTGAAAGAGGATTCTTCTGTGAACAAAAGTAGGAGTAGCAAATTTCCGCATGGTTAAGTTTAACTTGTTGAAAACAACCAAAACTGCATGTCAGATTATGCTTTTCAAAAATGTGTTCAAAATTATAAATAACATAAATAATATCCCATCTAAGCTCAAGGAACAGAAAACATCAGTTAACTATATTAGGCCTTTTGATTACAACTGCATATAAAAACTAAGTCAAGATATGATAAGCACTTATACATTATTTATTTATGCAGTTCCATTTCATATCTCATTTTCTGTTTCCATACAAAAAAATGTTAACGCACTCTTGGATATCTTTGGTTTTTTACAACAACAATTCTTCTGTTGACACTGAGAATCTCTGTTATTTTTGTCTTGCAGGATCAAAGATGAGTTTCCTGCATGATTAATTGATTATACTAGCATATCGATGGTACACGAAGGGTCACAAGGATCTTTGAGTCTTTTAATCTCAGCAGTTCGAACTTGTATCAAACTGATAGATTATATAAAGGGTTAGCAGAATAAGGTCAAATGTATAAATAATAAAAATTGACAAGACACACCTCATCATCTTCCATGAAGATGGACCATCTTACATTCTCCCACTCCTCCCATTCTGGGTCTGGTAATAAATCAGGTGCCTTAACTGTACTTTATATTAAGCTAAAGCATGTGTGCGCATGAAATAGAGAAAACTAAGTAACACAATAGATAATACGAAACATAAAGATACAATGGAATAAAGCAATTGGTGTGTTTTTCGATTGCATGAGGTTGCAGTATTCTCTAGCTAACATGTTAGCCCCATGCTGATCCATGCCCAACAGCCATAAGTCCACCTGCATTTTAGAATGTGTTTATACTAAACTTGTAAGTAATCTCATGGCTTAAACTAAGCATGCAAACTAAAATAGAGGATGCATATAGTTTCCCATGTACTGAATCTAGTATGGATATGATTCAAACATAAAGCATAAAAACAGGAATAATTGAGAGGTGATAATAACAGTTGATAGTTGATGTGTTATCAAAATGGAAAGGCATATTAAAGTTAACAGTTACAGGGACCCGACAGGAAATTCTCTTTGTTAACATAAGGGAAGAAGTTCTCCCCCTCTCTTCAACATGCATGCCACCAAAGACACTACTACATCTACATGCAGCCATGGCATCAAAACTTTAAAGCTTTCGATTGACGTTTCGCTTTCACCTCGCGAGAAAATCTTCGAAGCTAGATCCCATGTTGAATTTTTTGACAACTTTTATTTCAACGGTAATTGCTAAATTTCTATCACTTACTTGTTGGACTCTATGCTACTTAGGTGCCAGATTATAGTAACTTTGGCTAGGTTTTTCTGTGCGTTATTCTACAACAATACAAGACAAAATGATGCTACTTTTTGTGGAATGGTATCATCTCATAGTTTTTGTTAACACTAGAATACCCACTCTCTAGCACTGTATAGCATGCGTGGAACCAAAGACCTACATGCAACCATGATATCATCAAAAAAATTTCTTTGATTTCTAATTACAAAAGTTTTTATCTCTTTAACCAATGACCTTGTTGACATGTTTTGACAGTTTTTTTTCATCGGCAATTGCCAAATTGCAATAATTTACTTGCTACTAAGTAGTTGCTAGATTATAATAACTTGGTTGTCAGGTACCTGTGCGTTACTCGACATCAATGCAAGACAATGATACTATTTTCGTGGAAGATATCATCCCTTAGTAGTTGTTAACATAGAATACTCGCTCTCTAGCTCTCTATAACATTGCAATGC
>NW_025901395.1:0-10445 GCF_022539505.1 Lolium rigidum
TGAAGTCTAGCATGAAGAGAGGTCGTTTTGGGTTTCAAACATGGAAATTTCAAGAACATCCCAAAAGCTTCATTTTAGAGTGACTAAGAAGGATACATGCTTCCCTTTTCATTTTCATGTTTTAAACTTGTTTAAATCTTGGTCAAACCTAAGATTTGACCAAGATTCAAATATATGAGCATAAAATTCAAAAAAAACAAAAAAAAATGAAAACCAAGGCACATAGCACTACTAGGGAAAGGCTTATAGCCGCACTCCTTACCGCCGGCAAATACGAGCTGAAGATGCCGGCGGTAATACCTTCCAGGGGGGGCTAACAGTACCGCCGGCGAATAGGTAGGACGGTGCCGGGGGTAGCTCCTTTACCGCCGGCGAAAATAAAATCGAGGCGCCGGGGGTGCAATGGGCCCCGGGGTCCCAATTGGGCCTAGCCTTACCGCCGGCGTCTTCGGGCCGAAGCGCCGGGGATAGTGGGCTCTACCGCCGGCGAACGCGCGCGTAGATGCCGGCGGTATAGCCAAGCCGGGTGGGCCACCTGGCCTTAAGTTACCGCCGGCGTTTTCGGCCGGCAGATGCCGGCGGTAACGTGCCCTACCGCTGGCATTTTATGTTATAGGCGCCGGCGGTAACCCGGGCATGTCCATTTAGGACGACCAGCCACCTACCACCACCCACACACACTCATATGTGATGGAAAATCAACCCAAGCACTAGTTAGCTCATTCCCCCACCCATTTTAGCTATTTCAACCAATAAAATATGATGTATTTGAGCAAATCATGCACTACCTAGCCCCTCTAGCATGATTTGCATAATCTAGATCTAGATCTATCTCCTTCCACCACCTTTTCCACTAGATCTAGCTAGATCTCTCCATTTCTTAGATCTCTAGATCTCTCAAGCATTAAAGTCGACGTGTGGCGTCTCTCGGGTGCTTTTGGACGTCGCGTCAACTAGTAGGTACATAAACTAAATGAGTGGAATGTTCATGTGTTGGCGAAAATTCGCGGTTATATCACTAGTACTAGTGGTGGCAAAAGGCGTGGTTCCATATATGTAAATGCATTGTTTTGCATTTGTTTACGCGTGCGGGAACATTGAGTTGCCAATGTTTTGCCGGAATGTTGATTAACTTCCGTTCCGGCGAATTTTGGAACTCCAGCATGACAATATTTAGCAAAGGTCATGCCGAATTTTTTCCGTGAAAACCGAGACGGCGGTGTAATCAATTATCTTGTCTTGTAGGCGGCGATGGTCATCGCGATGAGGGAAAGCGTCGTGGATAGATACGTGGAACGCGCGACGGCCGACATGTATCGAAAAAGCGAAAGGATATAATGTGTCCTTGTCGAAGATGCAAGCTAGGATCGTTGTTTGACCCCTTCTCGGGCATAGTAAATCAACACCTGCTCGGTATAGTTTCATGGAGGGGCATACTCGGTGGATGAGTGATGATGGAGATGATGATATCGATGGTGATGGAGATGATGATGGTGGAGATGATGATAACGAAGGTGATGGAGAGGATGCCCCACACGACAATGGAGACGAGGTTGAAGAGGATGGCGCACACGTTGATGGTGATCAAGAAGGCCGGGAAGAACATGCGGCCGACGAGGACATGAGTAGAAATACCCCGCTAACCGCGGCCGTGCAGGACCGTCATGTTCAAGAACTTCTTCTCAGCAACACATCGACCGACCCCAAAATCGCTGGTAGACGGAAGGCTAAGCTAGATCAACTCGAGGTAGACTCGAGAACTCCGTTGTACGATGCAGCTCGTGGGACGGAGGAGAGCCGTCTGAGATACGCTCTCGATATTATGGAGATGAAGGCAAAGCACAAATGGACGGACACAAGCGTGGATGAACTCTTCGGATACTTGAAGATCCACTTTCCTAAAGATAACACGTGTGCCGGTAGCCTACAGGAGGCCAAGAAAATCGTGTGCCCTCTCGATTTACCGCACCGAAATACCACGCATGCATCGGTGATCGCGTAATATATCGGAACGAGCATGCCAATCTCGATACATGCCCACGAGTGTGGCGAATCTCGATACAAGAGAGGGACAAGAAAATCTCCTCGAAAAGTTGTGTGGTACTTCCCGCTCACGCCCCGTCTGCAGCGGTACTTCGTGGACCCCAAGGAAGCAAAGCTCATGCGCTGGCACGCGGAAAGAAAGGAGGCGGTGATGCGTGATGTAGAACGGGTTGAAAACCCAGTGCTAACACACCCTTCGGATGCAAGCCAATGGAAAACATTAGACGATGAGTATTACGAAGAATTCGGGAAAGAACCAAGGAACATCAGGTTGGGTGCGAGCACCGACGGACTCAATCCGTTTGGGAACCAAAGCAACAAGCACAGCACCTGGCCCGTGTTTGTATGGATGTACAACCTCCCTCCATGGCTATGCCTGAAGAAGAAGTACATACACATGAGTATGCTAATCCAAGGGCCGACGCAGCCAAGGAGCGATATCAACCTGTATCTGGAGCTATTGAAGGAGGAGCTAGTCACTCTGTGGGAGGAAGGGACAGAAACTTGGGACGCCTACAGACAAGAAACTTTCCGTATGAAAGCCGCACCGTTGACGACGGTGCGGGACTATCTTGGATACGGATATATCGCGTGCCGGGTGTGCCACGGACACAAGGCATGTGTGAGGTGCATGGAAAATACGCCGTTTTTACAGCTGGGTAAGGATCCCGGGTCTTCAAAAACCGTCTACATGAGGCATCGAATGTGGCTTCCCAAGAATGACCCGTGGAGGAAGCGTGGAGACCTGTTCAATGGGAAGGATGAGGTCGAGGGACCTCCACCTAGGAGAAGCGGCGAAGAGATAGATACTCGTTGAAAAACTGGAAAGACTGCCCTCCGGCGGGTAAGATAAAGATCCGAAGCGGAAGAAAGGAGACAAGAGAAAGAAAAAGGAACCCGGGCCGCTCTTGGGGGTATGGAAAAGGAGGTCCGTGTTTTGGGACTTGCCGTACTCGGAAGATCCTCGGTACGCCTCATAGCCTTGATGTCATGCATATCACGAAGAACGTGTGCGAGAGCTTGCTTGGCACCGTGCTCAACATGCCGGAGAGGACCAAAGACGGGTCGAAAGCAAGACACGACCTGATGGCCCTTGATATCGGAAAAGAGCTTCATTTCGCCCGGGATGACCAGGAAACCGAGGAGGAGGAGACGGATGGTCGCAAACGCAAAAGGGTGGCCAAGCAGCGCGAAACTCCTCGCCCCTCCCGCTTCACTCTAAATCCCGATGAGCTCGAACAATTCTTCAAGTGCCTACTAGAAGTCAAATTTCCCCTAGGCTACGCGGGGCCGATACGCGGATGGCTGGACCCGACGAAAAAAATCTTCGGCGGGATGAAGTCTCATGACTGTCATGTCATGATGACGCGAGATACTTCCGGTTGCTATCCGAGGGATAATGGAACCGCACGTTCGTGCGACGCCGATCGACTCGTGTAACGTCTTCGACGTCATCACTCGAAAGTCGATAACCGTCAAGAAACTCGGGAGGCTGCAGGAAGAGATCGTCACCATCCTATGCGAGATGGAGATGTACTTCCCGCCCGCATTCTTTGACATCATGGTCCATCTCGCTGGTGCATATAGTGGACGATATCGAGGATCTCGGGCCCGCGTTCCTTCACAACATGATGGCGTTAGAAAGAATGAACGGCTTCATCAAAGGATACGTTCGTAACAGGGCACATCCGGATGGAAGCATCGTCCAGGGATTTCTCACCGAGGAGTGCATCTCTTTCTGCAAGAATTATTTAAACGAGGACGACCCACGTCCGGTTGGATTGCCCGCCAACAAGCACCTCGGCAGATTCGAGGGAGTAGGCCACAACGCTGGCAGGAGGGAACTCGACGCCGATCAAGATGATAGGAGAACGGACTTTAACAGGGCCCACTTAGTAGCACTACAGCACATGAACGAGGTAGAGCCTTGGGTGGATCAGCACATAAACATGATCAAGAGCAGGGCTGACAAGCCGATGACGGAACAAGAGGTATTTAGAGCGCACAACTCCTCTTTCGCGAGCTGGTTCAAAGACCAGATTGATGCCAATCCCCCACCAATGGCAAGCGACGTAGACAAAATGATATTGGCCTTGTCTTATGGGCCCGCCGCCAACCTCATGACTTATCGAAATACGACATCAACGGTTACACATTCTCCACGAGAGGAGAGAGACAAAAAGCGACTATCGGAACTCGGGCGTGACGATGGAATCGTACATGGGTGAAGAGAAGAAAAGGTACTACGGAAGGATCGAGGAAATCGGGAGCTCGACTACGTCGGGGAGAAGCTACCGATGTTTCGTGTCGGATGGGCTACGGACGTCACAAAAGAAGATGCGTATGTCACCACCATGCGACTGCCCCCAAATCCAAGACCAAGAACCCCACCGCGCAAAATGAGCCTTGGGTATTGGCTAAGCACGTCGAGCAATGCTTCTTCATAACCGACCCGTCAAGGCCCAGCCGTGTTGTCGTAAGGAGAGGAAAAAGGGCCCTCGTCGGAATGGATGGAGTTGCCGACGAGCAAGACTTCGACGGCCTCGTCGGAGACCCAATGATGGAAGAACCCGATGAAGACGATAGAACCTACACACTAAGAAGAAGAAGGACGACGCTACCTAGGTCAAGTGTTCCTCCGTACACAAGGAGTCGCGACGATACCGGTGGGGTCACAAGGACCAAGCGGAAGGGACTTTGAAGTCATTTGTGTATTTATAATAATTATCTCTCGAACAACCATTTGTCCTTCTCAAGTGTATCCTAAATTTATGTCTTGGTTTTTTATCGGATATCCTCGAAAGGACTTTGAAGTCATTCAAGAATTAAAATCATCAATTTATGTCTCGCAATTTATCCTTCATTGATTTTTTATCATATGTCGCCAAAAGCACTTTACAATTTAAGAATTAAGTGTTAGCTAGAAAAGGGAAGGAAAAAAAGGTTGGCCTTTTTGCATCCACAGGGATTCGAACCCTGGGTGCTTCAGCATAAGATCGAGAGTGGCACCACTGTGTTAAGGACTCGGTTTTGATTAATTAACATGCTTATACAACTAAAGGCGTCTCGCCAGCTGGGAACGAAAAAAATACCCCCGGTGAATTAGGCCCTTTCCGCCAGTGGAAACTAACTGTGGCCCACATGTTAGTTAGTGCGAAGTTACCGCCGGCGTTTACGCCAAAACGCCGGGGGTAGTAGTTCCATGACTTAGCCGTGTGCGCGTCGCTCCCCTCCACGGCCAAATCGACGAAAAAATCCCCCACGCCGCCATCGCTCCCCGGCCCGCCGTCGTCGATCCACCACCGTCGCTGCCCCCGCCGCCGTCGATCCACCGCAGGTGCGCCCTCTCCCCTGCCTCCCTCTCTCCCTTACCGTCGTTCCCCTCTCCTCCTTCCTCACCGTCGCCGCCTCCCCCGCACCTCCGCCGCCGTGCCACTAGCAGGAGGAAGGAGGCCGCCGTCGCGAAGCTCGTCCCGTCGCCCTCCGTTGACCCCGAGGATCCCTTCACGGCGGCGCAAGTACGAGGAGTTGGAGCACCAGGCGCTCATCTACAAGTACCTCGTCGCAGGCGTGCCCGTCCCGCCGGATCTCCTCCTCCCCATCCGCTGGGGCTTCGACTCCCTCGCCGCGCGCTTCTACCACCACCCCGCCGGATTTTCCACTGCGTCAGGATGGATGATAGCTTGAGCCGGGTTCGCGTGAACCGGTCGTTACCGGGATGCCAAGACCTCCATCCTCCTTATCAACCCCCGGAAACGGAAACCCCGCTCACTCTCGGGGACCTCAAGAATCACATCCTTCTATGGCCGAAAGCCCTAATTCGGCTGAACACCGCCTCGGGTTCGGAGGCAAGCTATGGCATGGTCACTCCTCAGGATGCAACGGATGCCCCGAGCCAAGCCAAGGTCCCAGCTCCAACGACTGCTTTGACGGCGGGCAAAGGCAGGGCCGGTGCTCCACCGGCTTATGATCAATTTGAGCCCGATAGTCAGCCCGATAGTCCGCACGAGAGTCTGCACGACAAGGCGTTGGACATCGATCAAGCTCCCATTGATACGTTCATCGCCGAGCTCGACGCCGACGCGGTTTCTCCTTACAAGCCACCCGCCGGTCATATCCTAAAGAAGAAGTTGTTCCTTTCACAAGAAACGCCCGAGCAGGAGGACACTACCGCCTTCACCGCTCCGCCCCGAGTTGGGCTTACCCCGAGGACACTCCTTGGTGCGACCACGGAAGGTATGAAACAAAACGCCGCTCCCAGTTGCAGGTAAGAAGAAGGGCAGGAAGCGGAAGAAGTCGGGAGATGTTGCGGCAAGCAAGATAGTGGTTAATGACAAGTTGCCGACCCCGTGGAGGAAGTTGCATCACTTAGGCGAGCCGATGCTGCCGGCACACTATGTCAACAAGTTGACGCCGGATATGAGGAGCGTGCATGATGCTATTCTAACAAAGGAGAAGCTACTTCTTAAAGATAGAAATCCATCGTACCCGATTTTGATCGCCAAGGTGCCCACCGGCTTTGGCTTTGTCAACACATACCCTGCGGACTTGATATTCATTCGGTACGAAGACATCTTCGAGCTCTTGCACATGCAACAGCTAGACCGAAGCTTGGTCCGCCTCATATCGCTCAGCATGGCGCACGATATCGCCATGGAGAACACAACGCACATCGCTATCATGGACCCCTACTACATGACTCCAACCGTCGCCCGGACCGAACAAGCGTTTCTCGCCAACTATATCAAGAATTTCTTGGTGTTAAACAAGGATAAGAGTTGCTTTGTCATACCATATTTCCGCGAGTAAGTATTTGGTTACTAAAGTACCCTATATTACATTCTTTCATGAATTTCCTTAATAGCTGAGTATGATGGTTTATTTCCATTTTGCGCTAGTTTCAAGTATTGCACCCTCCTCCTCTTTTACCCGTATCATTCCGATGTCACTTATCTCGACTCCGGGCTTGATAAGGAGAAAGACTTCACCGACCTTAAGTCTACACTTGATAAAGCCCTCAGCCGGCTTCATAGCTGAGGTTGGCGTCAACAAACTCAGGCATGAGAAGAAAGTTAAGGGTTGCCATGTGTGCAACCACATAACCAAGTTCCCCTGCCTAAAGCAATCGGTGGATGACAATGGGATGGAGGCATGGTTTGCCATCCTACAGATGAGGGCGGTTGTAAGGTCTCGGAACGATCTCTTGTTGCCATCTCGCTCCGCAGGGGAAGTTCGTGAACATGGCGGACACCACCGATGAAAACGTGAGAGGCGACTTCCGTGCCATCCAGCGGACCATTTGCACAATACTCCGGAGGGATGTCATCATGAATGGTGGCTTGTTCAACTATGCCTCCGCACTTTCTAATTCCGAGATAGAAGGCCGATTAGAAGATGGATGTGACGAGAGAACATTCAACACGCTCGAGGGCATCCGTCCCTTCCCGCCGAAGTAGACTTGAGTCAAAAACTTTTGTGTCCCGCAAATGTTAGTCATAAATTACATAAGTATTTTTTATGTTTGTTCTTTTGCACACCTATATGTTATATCTCTCTCTATGGATGTACTAACAACTTACATTTCTTTGTTGTGTGTTTGCATAGATGACGTACTATGTCGTCTACCACGGCAGGGTTCCCGGAGTCTACGAGGACCGGGAAGACCGTAGGAGGCAGGTCCACCGTTTCGGCGGCAACAGCTACAAGGGGTACACCACTTTGGAGGAGGCGGAAACTCGATACGCCAACTTTCGAGCGGGACGGAGGAGGGAGATGTGGAGGACCCCTTTCATCGTGATGATGCTTGCCGCCACCGTCTCTCTAGTTTATTATGTCATTGTTGTTTAGCTAGGTCATCGACACTGGACTTATATGTATTTCTGTAACATGTGCTACTTCGAGTCGTGATGTTATGGTCAACTATCTACTATCTAAACTTGTCTTATTAATGCATGCATGTTGTGAACATTTGGGACTTTCTATATAACCGTGTATTCTGTGTATTCCGGTATACTCGTGTATTCTGGTATACTCGTGTATTCCGTGTATTCTGGTATACTATGTATTCTGTGTGTATTCCGGTGTATATTTCGAGTTTTATTTTTTTAATCCTCGTAAACAATACCACCGGCGCCCCCAAACCCGTACCCCGGCGAAATTGTAATCGCCGGCGCTACAGACAGTATTACCCCCGGCGACTCGCAAACCGCCGGTGCTAAGTCGCTACCGCCGGCGATTCGGGTAAAGCGCCGGGGATAACAGCAGTTACCACCGGCGATTTGGAAAACGCCGGCGATACGACATTACCACCGGCGAGGTGGTCGCCGGCGAATGCGTAAACGCCGGCGGTAATGCATTTTGGGACGCCGGCGGTAAGGCATTTCCTAGTAGTGTAGTCTTCTTATGTCATATAGTAAGCAATCAATTAAGTTGATAAACAAGGTCTAGACATATTCAAACCAGGAAAATCATGTATCTACCCCTAACCCTAGCTAAACTCTGTCTTATGAAGTCAAGCATGCATGAAGAGAAGTGGTTTTTGGTTTCAAACGTTTAAGCCAAAAGGTAAGCATGGATCCTCCTTAGTCACCGTAAAATGAAGCTTTTGGGAGGTTTGTGAAATTTCCATGTTTGAAACCCAAAACCACTTAAGACAGAGTTTATGGTTAGGTGTAGATACATGATTTTTCTTGTTTGAATATGTCTAGACCTTGTTTATCAACTTGAATTTTTTACTATATGATATAAGAAGGCTATATATGTGCTTTGGTTTTTCATTTTTTGATTTCTTTCGAATTTTTTATGCCTATTTAAATCTTGGTCAAATCCTAGGTTTAAACAAGTTTAAAACATGAAAATGAAACGGTAAGCATGAATCCTTCCTTACTCACTCTAAAATGAAGGTACTTGAAAATTTTATGTTTGAAACCCAAAACCCCAGTTCTCTTCATATGTTTGACTTCATAAGACAGAGTTTAGGGTTAGGGGTAGATATGATACATGATATTTCTGCTTTGAATATGTCTAGACCTTGTTTATCAACTTGAATGCTTACTATATGACATAAGAAGGCTATATATGTGCTTTGGTTTTTCATTTTTTTTGAATTTTTCTGAATTTTTACTCCCATTTGAATCTTGCTCAAATCCTAGGTTTGACCAAGGTTAAAACAAGTTTAAAACATGGCAATGAAAAGGTAAGCATGGATCCTTCTTAGTCACTCTAAAATGAAGCTTTTGGGAGGTTTTTGAAATTTCCATGTTTCAAACCCAAAATCACTTCTCTTCATGCTTGACTTCATAAGGCAGAGTTTAGGGTTAGGGGGTAGATACATGATTTGTTTGGTTTGAATATGTCTAGACCTTGTTTATCAACTTGAATGCTTACTATATGACATCAGAAGACTATGTTCTTTGGTTTTTTTCCGTTTTTTTTTGAATTGTTATACCCATTTGAATCCTGGTCAAGTCCTAGGTTTGACCAAGATTTAAACAAGTTAAGAAATTGAAAATGAAAAAGGTAAGCCCGGATCCTTCTTAGTCACTGTAGAATGAAGCTTTTGGGAGGTTTGTGAAATTTCCATGTTTGAAACCCAAAACCAGTTCTCTTCATATGTTTGACTTCATAAGACAGAGTTTTTATCAACTCCAGTGCTTACTATATGACATAAGAAGGCTATATATGTGCTTTGGTTTTTCATTTTTGATTTTTTCTGAATTTTTATGCCCATTTAAATCTTGGTCAAATCCTAGGTTTGACCAAGGTTTAAACAAGTTTAAAACATGAAAAGAAAAGGTAAGAATGGATCCTTCTTAGTCATTCTAAAATGAATGAAGCTTTTGGGATGTTCTCACAAATCGATCTAGTCTACATGACTTTGATAAATTTTAATTAAGAAGCGAGCAACTTAACAATAATTACCCAAAATCTCACAGCTGGTTCGACAACAACCTGGACGTTACGCTAAAATGAACTGCGAAAACAACGAACCGCACTTTTGTAGTACTGTACTCGGTACTCCGTACTTGCTCCAGATAATCCCCATTGCTTCACTACTACAGTAGTACTACCCTGGCTCGCATTCATTGTTTCCCCTGACTATTCAGAGCTTTGGACGTCCATCAGAGTTGTAGTCAGTAGTACTGCTAGCTCGATTAATGGCGTGCTATAAAATTCTATACTAGCCGACAGATGTCCATTCCTCGGTTTGCGCGCCAGAGCCTTCGAAGAGAAGGTAGCCGCTCTGTCCCGTTGATTTACGGTGGACGGACAGGATACTCCGGACCGCTCTCGATTCATTTGCTTCTGCTCCCGTGTCCTGACCCTTCGCGGATCGAGATCCGGTGACTTCACTAAGAGAAGTCACCATGCGACTTTACACACGTGAGCCATTCGATCAAGAT
>NW_025901396.1:0-12769 GCF_022539505.1 Lolium rigidum
CGCGATCGAGAAAAACAATGCCGGAGAGGCTGCCATCTGGGCCCTACATCCCTCGGCGGTGCGGATTTGCGTTGACTCGGCCGGCGAACCCGAGATTTCGAGATGCACCACGTCCCGGGCCACCATACGCGACGTTTTGGCCGCTTTCGTCGGGCTAGGTGGCCTCAAAAACGAGAAAAAAAAGTTTTGACATGCACCACGGAGGGACCCAAAATCGTCGGCCATGGTACACCAGCAACCACGGCGCGACTTCAACTTCGTCGGCCATGGCAACTTTTCTTGTAGTGTAAGGAACAAAGCCGATGCACAGCCATCGACTCTAGTACAAATTCCATGGGATTTACCAGCTGGTGTTCAAGACACGAGAACCTCCAACTCTGTGCGCAAGGTTGCCAGTTCAGCAGTGTTGTCAGAAGAGTTTTGGTTTCTAAGCCGTTGGTGATCATCTGCAACATCGGCTTTCAACGGAAGAAAAGCTGATCGATGGTGGCAAGTTTGGCTGATTCTGCGTGTTGTTTTGCTCAGATTCTCTCAAGATCGGGTCCATTTGCCTGAACTGTATGTCCTCATCACCATTCTCGCCTTGACTGAGTCTCGGGGGGCAGTTGATTTGGTAGGCACTCTGTTTTTGGAAGCCGATTGGGGTGTCATCGGCTGACCCTGCATCGTAAACCTCTTCGAAAGTGGTGGGTTGTTGCGGAAGGAGATTACCGAGGCCGTCGGAAGGAGACCATAGCATGGGCATTGGGTGATATTACCCTTGGGTCCGCTGCAGTTACAAACCTGCACGATTGTCAACTGAGGTTCATATGGCCGGGGGTTGGATCTGTTCAAGCGGCGATTTGGGGATCTGAGTTTTGCTCTTTCGGACAAGTCGCGGATTACCATTTGGATAGATAAAAGAGTTGGCTTTGCTCGCGTTGCATGGCAAAGTCCGATGCGCTGCCATCGGCTCTTGATTTGCTAACTTATCTTAGCAATTGGCAAAATTGGTGAAAGGACTAAAATCAGCTGAGAAATTTCTTCTTCATTAATAAGGGGTTTTTTTTTACAATGAAGAGCCGATTGCTCAAGAAAGGAAGAACAAAAGAAGAGCCGACTGCTCAGGAGCTACTAGTCCTACATTCCTAATCCTCGCTGGCCTCGTCGTCGGCATCGTAGCTGCCGTCGGCGCTGCTTCCGGAGAGTTCCTCGTCGCTGCTGCCCCAGCCCTCGGCCGAGGCCTCTTCTTCCTCGTCATCATCATCGTCCTCGGCTGTCCGCCCAAGCGCGGAAGCGCTGTCGGCGGATACCCAGCGGAGGAGGAGGAATCCTCCTCCTCCTCCTCTTCTTCTTCTTCCTCTACTTCTTCTTCTTCCTCCTCCTCGTCGGAGGAGGTGGGGTTCGCCCAGGAGTGAAGGTCGTCTTCGCTCTCGCTCTTTAGCTCCCCTTCGATGAGGAACTCGAGATTGTCCTCCCCATCGGTCAGAGGTAGGTCACCATCTGACCTGACGAGTGCTTCGGGTGGGCCGTCTGGCACGTGGTCGAAGTTCCACTCCTGCTCGCTCGAGGAGGAAGATTGGAAAGAAAGGCCTGAGGAGATGGAGGAAGAGGAAGACATTGCTACAAGGAAAGAGGATTTTTTAGGTGCCGATGGCCGGAACAGAGCAAGAGGATGAAGTGGCGAATTGTTCGACACGGTTAAATAAAAGGAGGTACAGTGGAGATTTAATGCCATTGCGGTTTCCGAGGGAGTGATGTTAAAGCTATCAAATCTTTCAAAGGAGTTGAGGAGGCAAGGCATCATGATGAAGGATACTGCGACGGTTCGGCTCTGCCACGACGTGACCCGACGAAGGAAAAGCATAATGATTTTGGAATTGTCATTTCCAAAACCAGGGGGGCATGTGTTATCACCAGAATTTGACCGGATCAGAGGTGGGCCGCGATTGGAGATGGGCTTGAAGAATATATATGGAAGAAATACATGAATCGGCCTTATATGCAAAGTTTGGGCTAGTTTGCCCATGTATCTGTAATATAGTAGGATACGTATCAGTTAAGATAG
This sequence comes from Lolium rigidum, assembly GCF_022539505.1. Lineage (NCBI taxonomy): Eukaryota > Viridiplantae > Streptophyta > Magnoliopsida > Poales > Poaceae > Lolium > Lolium rigidum. The sequence continues at coordinate 2,048 of NW_025901396.1, forward strand.
AGTTTGGCTCGTGCCCGGTTGGGATTATTCCCACGTTAGGAAGTCTACGGACTATAAATATGTATCTAGGGTTTATGAAATAAACAACAATCACGTTCACCACAAACCAATCTAGGTGCATCGCCAACTCCCTTGTCTCGAGGGTTTCTTCCGGGTAAACATCATGCTGCCTAGATCGCATCTTGCGATCTAGGCAGTACATGTTTATTCGTTGTTCATGCGTTGCTCGTGCTGAAGCCTTTTTGATGGCGAGCAACGTAGTTATCTTAGATGTGTTAGGGTTAGCATTTGTTCATCATATCATATGCTGTCGTCGTGCAACCCTAGGACGTCTAGCCGTCCTTACACCTGTCTCAGGTGTAAGGGCGGCACCCCGCTTGATAATTATTTAGTAGATCCGATCCGTTATGATTCCTCCTTGTTCTTCAAGGATTAGTTTGATATCTGCATAGTTAGCCCTTACAAACGGGTTGAAGGACCCAGTGGCGCGTAGGGTGTAGTTTCCTAGCCCTAGACAGGATGTTCCGGGGATCAACTTCGTGTTGGTTTTTAGGCCTTGTCTAGGGTCGGTTTACGATCACCGTGCGTGGCCGCCGAGCTCAATCACGAGTAGGATGTTCCGATTATGCGGTGAAAACCCTAAATCGTAGTAGGTCGTTTTAGCTTTATTTTGATCAAGTAGGACCACCATCTGATCGTACACCTCGTACGCATCATGGGTGGATCGGCTCCTTGAGCCGATTCACAGGATAACCTGAGAGCCGATCGAGGCTCGTATTTAATGTTTACATGTATGCCATGCAGGAAACTAAGCGAGGCACAATCCAGCACCTTCCTGACCAGGTATAGGTCAGGTGGCACGCCCTTGCACTAGCATCGGACGTGCGTGCCGAGTCTTTGCGGGCCGTCGCTCGGAGGGACCAGGGCCAGCCGCAGTCCTGGGAGCCTCCCGGCTCTACAGTGTTGCCCGTCGCTGCTCGCCGGTGGGTTTCTGACCGCAACACAAACACATCAAATTCAATATAAAGTTCATAAAGATCTCTAATTTTGTTGTTGTTTTCCATTAAGCCTAACTAGTGAAAATAAAAACAAGAAACAAAAAGATATAATTGCAGGATCTAAAGGAAATACCTTCAAGCACTCACACACTGTCAACAGTGCTAGGAAATAGCTTAGTAGTCGGAGGATGTGAATGCCTTTTACCTTACCTTTCCGACAACGGCGCCAGAAAATAGCTTGATGTCTACGCACGCTTCTATTCCTGTAGACAATGTTGGGCCTCCAAGAGCAGAGGTTTGTAGAACAGCAGACCGTTTCCCTTAAGTGAATCACCCAAGGTTTATCGAACTCAGGGAGGTAGAGGTCAGAGATATCTCTCTCACGCAACCCTGCAATTAAGATACAAGAAGTCTCTTGTGTCCCCAACACACCTAATACACTTGTCAGATGTATAGGTGCACTAGTTCGGTGAAGAGATAGTGAAATACAAGTAATATGGATGATTGTAAGTAGCAATTTCAATCTTAAATAAAAATGGCAGCAAGCGAACATGTAGCAGAACTTGTTGGAAACGGTGTTTCAATGCTTAGAAACAAGGCCTAGGGATCATACTTTCACTAGTGGACACTCTTAACAATGATCACATAACTGAATAAATAAATGCTAATATCAAACACTCTCTTGTTGGATAACAAACACCATTCATTGTGTAGGGCTACAAGAGCACCCTCAAGCCGGAGTAAACAAGCTCCACAACTTCATAAAGGAATCACACACGATGCGCACACTGTCACCGTCACACCGTGGAGAGTGAATACGGAGTTCATATTAAAGTAACCTCTAGAGTGCATAATAGACCGTTGCAATTTAGACCGAGTACTAACATAGCATACACACTGTTAACGATAGCTATGAAAGGGGGAATAGATCACATCAATACTATCATAGTAATAGTTAACTTCATAATCTACAAGAGATTACAATCATAACCTACGCCAAGTACTACATGATGCACACACTCGTCAACTTTACATCATGGAGGAGGAATAGACTACTTTAATAACATCACTAGAGTAGCACATAGATTAATAGTGATACAAAGCTCATGATCACATAAAGATCACATCATGGGAGAGAGAGATGAACCACATAGCTACCGGTAGAGCCCTCGGCCTCGGGGGAGAACTACTCCCTCCTCATCATGGGAGACAGCAACGGCGATGAAGATGGCGGTGGAGTCGATGGAGATGACTCCGGGGGCAATTCCCCGTCCCGGCGGCGTGCCGGAACAGAGATTTTGTCCCCCGAAACTTGTCTTCGCGATGGCGGCGGCAACGGAACTCTTCGTGGAATATGACTTGATATTTTAGGGTTTTCGCGACAGAGAGAATATATAGGCGAAGGGGCGATGTCGGTGGAGTCCCGAGGGGCCCACACCACATGTTGGCGCGGCCAGGGGTGGGGCCGCGCCCCCCTAGGGTGTGGCTGCCTCGTGGCTCCTCTTCGTCTCCTCTTCGGTGTTCTGGAAGCCTCCGTGGAAATAAGACCGTGGGCTTTTGTTTCGTCCAATTCCGAGAATATTTCTGTGTAGGATTTACGAAACCAAAAACAGCAGAAAACAGGAACTGGCGCTTCGGCATCTTGTTAATAGGTTATTGCCGTAAAATGCATCAAAATGATATAAAGTGTATATAAAACATGTGAGTATTGTCATATAACTAGCATGGAACATAAGAAATTATAGATACGTTTGAGACGTATCAGCGGCGTCATCGTTGCTTCCCCTTGGGGGCGTCGCCTTGGAGTCCCGATACTCCACCAGACTGCATTCTTTGCCTTGCTTGGTAGCTTCTTCGTCCTTCGTCGGCCAGCGTGTGCGCGGTCTCGGGATCGGCGTGGAAGTCGGAGCGGCGGCTCCGGACTTCAGCGTTGTGCTGCTTGTGGGGCCTTTGTCGACGTGCTCAGGTGTTGATACTGGCTGCTTGGGTGGAAGTGTCTTCGGCCTTGTTGGGGCGCGGTCTCGGGATCGGAGTGGACGCCGGAGCGGCGGCTCTGGACCTCGGCGTTGTTTCTTGTGAGGCCTTTGTCGACGTTCTTAGGTGTTGATACCGGCCGCTTGGGTGGCAGTGTCTTCAGCCTCGTTGGGGCGCGGTCTTGGGACCGGTGTGTGTTGCAGATGTTGGATGTCGGAGCAACGGCTTCAGTATAGTTGTCTTGCTATGGGGTCTCGCCTTTGCCCTTAGGACGGTAGACTTGTCGGCTCGTGTGGTGCGTGGTCTCGAGACCGGTGTGTTATGTTGTGTTGTTCGGTTTCGACCAGTTTTCCTTATAAAATGGTCATTTTTCCTCTTCTTAATGAAAAAGATGATGCAGCCCGACCTACGGTCTTCGCTTCATCATGTGCGTCAACGTCAAGAACCACACTCAAGGTCGAGGTCACGGAGGCATGGAAGAGAAGAAGGAAGAAGAGCGTCCGAGGTCGCCAAGAAGAGAGGGCGCCTGCCACAAGTCAATTCGGTCCAAGGCCCATGTACCCCCTTGTTTCCCTAAACTACCCCTCCTTAGTGGCTCCCTATATATAGGCTCCCACCTCCCCCTTCATAGGTTAGAGTTGATGAACTAGAATTTGGCTCATGCCTCCACCATCCCTTTGGGATTAGGGAAACCCCCTCCTTAGATTATCCAAATCTATTGTACAAGGCACTCCTTATATGATTAGTCTCTCACACTTGTGATTCTACCACCGGTCTCTCACTCGTGTGATTCTACCGATCGTATACCGATCTTCCTCTCGGGGATTCTAGCGCGTGTCTTTCTCTTGAGAGATTCTATCGGGATAGTGGTTCGGGCTATCGGGCGTAAACCGGAATTGTATCGGGTTGGTGTGCGTTTGCGTGTGTTCATTGTGTTCATCGCCGTGTTCTTCGCGTTCTTCCCTCACCCCCTCTTGTTCTTGGTCAATTCGTGAGATCGGGCAACCCACGTGGCCTTAGGCCCTGATGTCTACGCACGCTTCTATTCCTGTAGACAGTGTTGGGCCTCCAAGAGCAGAGGTTTGTAGAACAGCAGCAAGTTTCCCTTAAGTGAATCACCCAAGGTTTATCGAACTCAGGGAGGTAGAGGTCAAAGATATCCCTCTCAAGCAACCTTGAAATTAAGATACAAAAATTCTCTTGTGTCCCCAACACACCTAATACACTTGTCAGATGTATAGGTGCACTAGTCCGGCGAAGAGTTAGTAAAACACAGGTGGTATAGATGGTGGTAATATTGCAGGAAGTAAAGATGCAGTAAACGAACATGTAGCAAGTAACGGTAAATAAACGGTGCCGTAGAAAATAGCTTAGTTGGCGTGGGAGGCAATTCTCTCGTGGTGTAAACAAGGCCTAGGGATCATACTTTCACTAGTGGACACTCTTAACATTGATCACATAACTGAATAAACAAATACTACTTTCTCTACACTCTCTTGTTGGATGACAAACACCATTCATTGTGTAGGGCTACAAGAGCACCTCAATGCCGGAGTTAACAAGCTCCACAACATTCGATGTTCATATTTAAATAACCTTAGAGTGCATGATAGATCATTGCAATTATACCGAGTACTATCATAGCATGCACACTGTCACCTTCAGGCTATGAAAGGGGGAATAGATCGCATCAATACTATCATAGTAATAGTTTACTTCATAATCTACAAGAGATCACAATCATAACCTATGCCAAGTACTACATGATGCACACACTGTCACCATTACATCATGAAGGAGGAATAGAATACTTTAATAACATCACTAGAGTAGCACATAGATGATATTCAACTAGATCACAAAGCTCATGATCACATAAAGATCACATGGGAGAGAGAGATGAACCACATAGCTATCGCGAGTACAGCCCTTAGCCTCGAGGGAGAACTACTCCCTCCTCATCATGGAAGACAGCAGCGGTGATGAAGATGGCGGTGGTGTCGATGGAGATGCCTTCCGGGGGCACTTCCCCGTCCCGGCGGCGTGCCGGAACAGAGACTCCTGTCCCCCAAATCTTGGCTTCGCGATGGCGGCGGCTGCAAAACCTTTCTCGTATCGTGGCTTATTTCTCTAGGGTTTTCGCGACGGAGTCCTTAAGTAGGCGGAAGGGCAGCCTCGGAGGGGCCCTGGTGGGGCCACACAATAGGGGGGCGCGCCCCACCCCTTGGCCGCGCCGCACCTGGCGTGTGGGCCCCCCCGGCTCCCCTCCGGTCTCTCTCCGGTGTTCGGAAGCTTCGTGGAAAAATAAGATGCGGGCGTTGATTTCGTACAATTCCGAGAATAATTCCTTACTAGGATTTCCGAAACCAAAAACAGCGAGAAACAGGAGCCGGCACTTCGGCATCTCGTTAATAGGTTAGTTCCGGAAAACGCATAATAATGACATAAAGTGTGTATAAAACATGTGAGTATCATCATAAAAGTAGCATGGAACATAAGAAATTATAGATACATTTGAGACGTATCAGGCCCCATCATATGGTATCAGAGCACATGTTGCCACGAATTTGACCCCCCAATCTCACCAATTTTCGCCCAAATTTTTTCCCAAAAATTGCCCCGAAAAAAAGCTCGAAATTTGATCTGCGAATTTGTTGAGTTTTTTGTGGTTTTGGTCCACACATCTGGTGTTGTTTGTGTTGATCTACGTTTCCCCCATCTTTTCCCCTTCGATTCTATCAAGTTTGGCTCGAATTTGAGCAATTTCCGTGCAGTTTTGGTCAAGAACAGAGAAGTTCTTCGTGTTGTTCATCCCGTTCGTGAGCCACCTACCGCCTCTCAGCTCCCGCACTGCAGCACCACCCGCCCCGCCTTTGCTCCACCGGCCTTGCCCCCCAGGTCGCCACCAATCGCCGCCCGGCCACGCAGCTCCCTGCTCCCTGCAGCTCACCACGCACGCCTCCACCGTGCTGAGCCCCGGTCCTGCTCCCCGCAGACGCGCGAGCAGCCAAAGTGCCTCCGCCCGCCCTAGCCCTGGATCCTGCCGCCGCTCGCTGTGCCTCCAAGCCCACGCTGCCACGCCCGCAGCAGGCCAGCTAGGCCCACCGCGCCGCCGCCTCACCTGCAGCATCTCGTGCTCGCCCACTCCCGCTCACGCTTGCCCGCCCGCGCGCCATCACCAATCCCCGGCCGACAACACCATCCGCCCGCGCCTGCACAGGACTCCATCAAGCCGCTCATTCCCTGGCGCTGCTCACCAGCTTCCACCACCGCGCGTCCCAGCCAGGCCCACACGCCGCCCACGCACAGCCTCGCCTCCATCCACCGCTCGCTTCCCTGCAACCAGCACGCGCCATAGCAGCTCCGCTCGAGCAGCCGCTCCGGTTCAACCAGATCCCTGGCCAGACCCCCCCCGGTCCAAACCAGAGCCCATGCTGGTGCCAACCGGGCCCATTACTGGGGCTCCATCCGGCCCAGGGTCCGGTCTGGACCGGGTGGTCCGGCCAGGAATCCGGTTTGACAGGGTTCTGGACCGATTTGACCCAATTTTCGTCCAATTTTGACTCCATTTTTTGCCCCAAAATTTGACAACTTTCCGGAGCCCGTTTGATCCCAAACTTTTATAGCCATCTCACAACATCGTGACTCTAATTTTGACACCTTTTTCGAAATTTTTGGACCCCAAATTTTGAACGCTCGTTTTGACCCAACTTTTTGGGCATTGACTTAATTTGCCCGGTTTCCGTTTTGGAGTGCAAGGATTGTCTACCAAGCTTCCGCGTCTACATCAACACTGCGGCGACACCTTCGGCACCCCGGATTCCGGCGCAACTTCGACACCGCCATTGTCGACACCATCGCAAGTTCGTGTGCTTGACACCGCCTAACCTTTTCACTAGGTATAACTTGCCCCCTTACACCTTGTAGCCAAACTTTCTTCCTTTGCGTACCTATCCCATTGAGAGTGGCTTTCCGAGCGTTGCGAAGCATTGCACAAGTGTCACGACCGTGAGAGGGTTTGTGTGTGTGCGTTGAGTTGAGCAAAGCTCCGAAGCAAGCTCGGTGAGAAAGATACACAAAAGAAGAAAAGTGTGACATATACATAGAAAAAAAAGCTTCTAAGCGTAGAAAAGAAAAAAAAGAAAAAAAATAAAAGAAATAGAAAAAGAGTGTGTGTCCACCGATACAAAAGAGTGCAAAGCTTATAAGCACTAAGAGAGATAAGAGAAGAGTGGCATTTGTGCAAATCTTGTTGCTTCTCTCATATGCAACCGAGCTACCGTCTCTCTTGTGTTGGCGTGACACCGAGCTAATAGTCTTCGTTAGGACCCATTTTGTTCCGTGCTCACTTCCTTGGTCGCGCTAATCCCATTGTTCTCCTTGTGTGTGTTTCCGTGTTTCCTTGACATAGATCACCACTTTTGATACTTGACTTTGGATTCTCTCCACATTTGACAATAGACTTTTCCGTTGATCTTTTTCGTTTGCTATCCACTACATACCCACCACATATAGAGTTCTTAGCCTTTTGCGTGTGCTTTGAGTGTGTGTATGAGTAACCCCGATACATTTTGGCTTTGCTCTTGACTTGAACCATTTTTCCGATATTTTCTTGAAAGGTTAGATACTTGTGTAGTTTTCCTTCCACCATACATATACACATATCCTAGTGAGATATACATGATGACACCACAAGAACAAGCCGAGATGAGAGCATACTTCGCCGAGCTAGATGCTCGAGAAGCCCAAATGACACCCAAAGATAAAGCCGAGTGCAACGCATACTTCAAATACCTTGAGAGAAAGAGTGACACACACCATGAGTTGAGTGAGGACACTTTGATTTCTAACAACTTAACCTCTACTCCTCTTGTGTTATTTTCCTCTTTGCTAGGTTGCTCGGACATCGACGACGCTATTGCCATGGAGATGAGGGACTCCACTATATGTGAGATGAGCGACTCCACTATATGTGAGATGAGTGATTCCACTATATGTGAGCTTGAGAGCCACCACTTTGAGGACATGAGTGATACACCGAGTGAGATGAGAGTGGTAGTTGATAGGTCATGTGAGGCCATTTCGAATTCTAACAACTTACCATGTACATCTAGTGTGTTCTCTTGTGTTTCATTAGGTTCCATGGATGACGATATGTCGATCATGGAGAAGATGTACATGGTGCATGTAGATGATGATATCACACCATGCTTGTTGCTTGAAGATGAACATGGAGGCCACATGGAGCCTACCACTTCCACAACACCTACCTCATATGAGCGGGACTACAAAGGTACATATATGGGTGTTGATGATGCCATGATCCCACTAGTGGACATGAAGATTGATGAGTGCATGCATGATCTTGATGATACAAACGCTATGTCATATGCTTCCTTCATTTTCCCATGTGATGCTTTGCTTGATAACATTGTTGATCATGTGGACTTGATTGCTTGTGATAACATGACCATGCCATGCTATGAGTGTTTCAATATATCTCCCATTGCATCCAACTTGTCGAACAATTTCTCTTTCCCATGTGTTGATTGCAATGAGGACATTGATGCTTGTGTTGTCACAACCTTGATGACCAATTGCTCTTTCCCTAGGTTTGTTGACAACCATGATAAAATGTTGAACATGTTTTGTGCTACATGCTTGAAATATTCTCCCATTAATGCAACCAAAATGATGAACAATTTCTCTTTCCAATGCTTGGCTTGCAATAGTGTTAATATGCTTGTACACGAGATTGCCCCCATAGCTCTCTCAAATTTTGGAGACTTTTCCTATGTCCATGAGGAGCATGTTCATGTGTTTACCCCGCATATTCACCATATCTATTATGATGCATTGCTTAATGCTAATGGTGATGTGCAAAAGAAATGGACCATCATGATGGATGATGTGTTCATATGCCATGCACACACGTTCTTTGCTTTGCCTATTGTGTGTGTAGGTACAAGAATGCCAATGTCAACCTTGATTGAGCACGAGTTGACAAAGAGAGCTCTTGAGAGCATAATACAAGTAAGTTCAAGATCGAACGCGGCTCTAATACCTTTCCCATGCTTTGCATTGAACATGCCGAACAATTTCTCTTTCTTATGGTTCTTTTGCAAGCATGATGATGATGTGATTCTTACCGTTGGTATTGCCTCAAACAAGTTGACCAATTTCTCTTTCATTTGGTTTGTTGGCACGCACGGTTGTGCAAATGTTTTCTTGGTGAACTTCTTGGATGATATGTCTTGTGTTGCCACAAATATGAGGACCAATTTCTCTTTCCAATGGTTTGTGTGCACACATGTTGGTGATATTTTGGACACTTTTCCTTATGTGTTTTGGCCAAATTCTCCTCTTATTGCTTCAAGGATGTTGAACAATTTCTCTTTCCGATGCCTTGAGTGCAACAATGCACATGAGTTTCTACATGAGATGGGCATCCTAGTCGTCTCACATTTTGGAGTTTTTGTGTTTCCGCATTTGGAAGATGTTGAAATGAAGTTCTTACACATTGACCTTGCATATGCATTATTCTTGATATATTTGTGTTGTGATAACGGTGTTGTGAACATGAATGGACATGTCGTTGATGATATGCTCCTCTATCACGCATACACATACCTTGCTTGGTCTTTGTTGTGTGAAGGTACAAGAAACTTGTGGATGAGCGTCAATGAATGGGTTCAACCCCACACATCTACTACACAAGATCTCTCGATGAGAGCACACCGGCATTTTGATAAGGTGACCTCCTTCTACTTACGCTCCCTTGCTAAATCCATTGAACGTTGGCTACGCTTTGATTGCTCCTTTGCTTTTCTTGTGCTATTGATAGGGCTCTTGACAAGTGAAGGGACATTCAAGCGTTGATGTCATCTACCTCCTCTACACATTCATGAAGACTTATCGTCGAGGACGACTCTTTTTCAAGTGGGGGGAGATGATGCAGCCCGACCTACGGTCTTTGCTTCATCATGTGCGTCAACGTCAAGAACCACACTCAAGGCCGAGGTCACGGAGGCATGGAAGAGAAGAAGGAAGAAGAGCGTCCGAGGTCGCCAAGAAGAGAAGGCGCCTACCACAAGTCAATTCGGGCCAAGGCCCATGTACCCCCTTGTTTCCCTAAACTACCCCTCCTTAGTGGCTCCCTATATATAGGCTCCCACCTCCCCCTTCATAGGTTAGAGTTGATGAACTAGAATTTGACTCATGCCTCCACCATCTCTTTGGGATTAGGGAAACCCCCTCCTTAGATTATCCAAATCTATTGTACAAGGCACTCCTTATATGATTAGTCTCTCACACTTGTGATTCTACCACCGGTCTCTCACTCGTGTGATTCTACCGATCGTATACCGATCTTCCTCTCGGGGATTCTACCGCGTGTCTTTCTCTTGAGAGATTCTATCGGGATAGTGGTTCGGGCTATCGGGAGTAAACCGGAATTGTATCGGGTTGGTGTGCGTTTGCGTGTGTTCATTGTGTTCATCGCCGTGTTCTTCGCGTTCTTCCCTCACCTCTTCTTGTTCTTGGTCAATTCGTGAGATCGGGCAACCCACGTGGCCTTAGGCCCCATCAAAAGAGCTCCTGCCGGTTGCTCCAAAAGAAAAGTTGTACTCTATGTGTGTGTAATTTTTCAGAATGAAAATAGATTGTATTTGGCCCTTAGTAAAAAATGAACAATCTTATAAAATGGCAAAATCGAGATATCATTGTACTGTCCGTTATTGACTGTTCGACG
>NW_025901397.1:0-28976 GCF_022539505.1 Lolium rigidum
TTTGTTTTTATTTTTGTTTTTATTTGAATAAATCGGATCCTAGCATTCCTTGTTTGGGAGAGAGACACGCTCCGCTGTTTCGTATGAACACATATGTTCTTAGCTTTATCTTTAATGTTCATTGCGAAAGTTGGACTATTTCATTCATTGTTATATGGTTGGAAACGGAAAATGCCGCATGTGGTAAATGGTTTAATGTCTTGAATAATGTGATACTTGGCAATTGTTGTGCTCATATAGATCTTGTTTAAGCTCTTGCATCATGTACCTTGTACCCATTAATGAATAACTACATAGAGCTTGTTAAAATTTGGTTTGCATGATTGATCTCTAGAGTCTAGATATTTTCTAGTTGAGGTGTTTGAACAACAAGGAGACAATGTAAAGTCTTATAATAGTTACAATATGTTCATATGTGAGCTTTGCTGCACCTTTTATACTTGAGTTTGCTTCAAAACAACCTTGCTAGCCTAGCCTTGTATTGAGAGGAATTCTTCTCGTGCATCCAAATCCTTGAGCCAAAAACCATGCCATTTGTGTCCACCATACCTACCTACTACATGGTATTTCTCCGCCATTTCAAAGTACATTACTTGAGTGCTACCTTTAAAAATTCTATTCTTTGCCTTTGCAATATATAGCTCATGGGAAAATAGCCTTAAAAACTATTGTGGTGAAGAATATGTACTTATGTGTCTTATTTCTTAATAAGTTGCTTGTTGAGAGGTAACCATGTTTACGGGGACGCCATCAACTTTTACACCTTTGTTGAATATCATGTGAGTTGCTATGCATGTTCGTCTTGTCTGAAGTAAGGGCGATTTTCATGATCAAATGGTTTGAGTATGCATATTGTTAGAGAAGAACATTGGGTCGCTAACTAAAGCCATGATTCATGGTGGAAGTTTCAGTGTGGACAATTAATCCTCAATCTCTTATGAGAATATTAACTGTTGTTGAATGCTTATGCATTAAAGAGGAGTCCATTATCACGTTGTCTATGTTGCCCGGTATGGATGTCTAAGTTGAGAATAATCAAAAGCGAGAAATCCAATGCGAGCTTTCTCCTTATACCTTTGTACAGGCGGCATAGAGGTACCCCTTTGTGACACTTGGTTGAAACATATGCTATGCAATGATAATCAGTGTTAATCCAAGCTAATTAGGACAAGGTGCGAGCACTATTAGTATAACTATACATGAGGCTTGCAACTTATAAGATATTTTATACATAACACATATGCTTTATTACTACCGTTGACAAAATTGTTTCTTGTTTTCAAAATGAAAAGCTCTAGCACAAATATAGTTATCAATGCTTCCCTCTGCGAAGGGCCTATCTTCTACTTTATTGTTGAGTCAGTTTGCCTATTCTTTCTATCTCAGAAGCAAACACTTGTATCAAGCTGTGTGCATTGATTCTTACATGTTTACTTATTGCACTTGTTATATTGCTTTGTGTTGACAATTATCCATGAGATATATATGTTGAAGTTGAAAGCAACCGCTGAAACTTATATCTCCTTTGTGTTGCTTCAATGCCTTTATTTTGAATTTATTGCTTTATGAGTAACTCTTATGCAAGTCTTATTGATGCTTGTCTTGAAAGTATTATTCATGAAAAGTCTTTGCTATATGATTCATTTGTTTACTCATTATCTTCATCATTGCTTCGAATCGCTGCATTCATGTCATATGCTTTACAATAGTATGATCAAGATTATGATAGCATGTCACTTCAGAAATTATCTTTGTTATCGTTTACCTACTCGAGGGCGAGTAGGAACTAAGCTTGGGGATGATTGATACGTCTCAAACGTATCTATAATTTCTTATGTTTCATGCTACTTTTATGATGATACTCACATGTTTTATACACATTATATGTCATATTTATGCATTTTCCGGCACTAACCTATTGACGAGATGCCGAAGAGCCAGTTGCTCTTTTCTGCTGTTTTTGGTTTCAGAAATCCTAGTAAAGAAATATTCTCGGAATTGGACGAAATCAACGCCCAGGGTCCTATTTTTTGCACGAAGCTTCCAGAAGACCGGAGAGGAAACGAAGTGGGGCCACGAGGTGGCGACACGCCAGGGCGGCGCGGCCCTGTTGTGTGGGCCCCTCGTGACGCCCCTTGACATGCCCTTCCGCCTACTTAAGGTCTTCGTCGCGAAACCCCCAGTACTGGGAGTCACGATACGGAAAACCTTCCAGAGACGCCGCCGCCAATCCCATCTCGGGGGATTCAGGAGATCGCCTCCGGCACCCTGCCGGAGAGGGGAATCATCTCCCGGAGGGCTCTTCATCGCCATGATCGCCTCCGGATCGATGTGTGAGTAGTTCACCCCTAGACTATGGGTCCATAGCGGTAGCTAGATGGTTATCTTCTCCTCATTGTGCTATCATGTTAGATCTTGTGAGCTGCCTATCATGATCAAGATCATCTATTTGTAATCCTACATGTTGTGTTTGTTGGGATCCGATGAATATTGAATACTATGTCAAGTTGATTATCAATCTATCATATATGTTGTTTATGTTCTTGCATGCTCTCCGTTGCTAGTAGAGGCTACGGCCAAGTTGATACTTGTGACTCCAAGAGGGAGTATTTATGCCGGTAGCGACGCGGAGCGCCTCGTCGTCGGCGACCCAACGCGCGTCCGCTAGCTCCTCCTCCTCCGTTCGCGGGAACCTGGCCCGAGCGGCGAGGGAGAGCTTGGCCCACGTGGCTTGCAGGGCGCGCGGCATGGCGATGGAGGTGTAGAGGGCGTCGGAGAAGGCAGAGGGGGAGAGGACGGCGGAGCGGGGTGTGAGGTCTGCGAGGCTGGCACCGTCTTTTATAGCCGGCGTCCTTCGCGGGAAACTTCGGCGCGAGCGCGCGCCCATGGCCTTTTCGCGCGCGCGGGAACCCTAGTGCGCACGGGAACTTTGCCGCCTGCCATTGCTGACCCGTCAAGCCCTGCCATGGCGCAGCGCCGCGCAGGAAAGACGAACCACGTGGCGGTTTTTGGTCGCCACGTTGGGCGCAGCGTGCGACCTAAACAGACACGCGAACGCGGGCCTCTGTCCGGGTATCCGGACGCTTTGGGTCGCCGCGTTGGAGATGCCCTTAGCGCATGCATGCATGTGATTAGATAAAAAGACAAAAAAAAGACAATATGGACAGTTTTTGGTTTGCATGCTGCGCACCTCTCTAAATGTGCATGTGCATGAAGTTGATCTGGTGCAAAGCTGAAATCTGGGCCTTTGCATGCGAATCCCCTCCCTGGCAATCGATCGCTCGAGCAATCACTTTTCGTGGCGCGGAAGCGCTCGCGGAGCGAGTCAATTCCCTTTTTTATCACGTAGTGTTTTAATTGTGTTTACACGTGTTCACACTAACAGCTTGTATTACTACTTTCAAGTTGCATGCAGCCAAGAGCGTTCACACTGCATGCATGCACATGCACAGAGCATTTCATGGATTTGCATTTAATGAGCCAATTTTCAGCACGCTTTCATAAGTTGTTGCATGCATACACAGAGCATCTCGCGGAAATCCGCTCCGGCGACGAGCGGATCCGCCTCGGTACGTTCGATACGGCGCACGAGGCGGCGCGGGCGTACGACGCCGTCGCCTGGCGCCTCAGCCGCTCCCGCCGGACGATGAACTTTCACGACGTCTGGACGCGGGAGCAGGCGGAGCAGCTGGCGCCCCCGCTGCCGGTCATCACGCGCGAGCAGCAGCGCCGCCAACGGGAGCTGGAGCAGCGCCTCCTCATCGCAAAGCGCGACGAGGCCCTCCGCCTCGAGTGGGCGCGCCAATTCCCTGAAGACGTCGCTGCCACGGAAGCCTTCTACGCGGAGAAAGAGTCGGCGAAGGCGGCAACGAAGGCGAAGAAGAAGACGAGCCGCGACAAGCGCCGGTCGGAGTCCGCGACGAGGAAGGCGGCGAGGGCAGAGAAGGCGGCGAGGAAGGAGGAGGAGAAGAAAAATGGCGCAGGGCCGTCCACCATCGTCCTCTCCTCCTTCGAGTGGACTTCGATGCCGGTGTTGGAGACGACTCCAAGCACCCACTCCTCGGACTTCGACTAGGACTCGGAGTAGACTTCGAGTGTAGTTTAAATAAAATGTCGCTAATGTCGAACTTTCAATATATTTCGTAATATTTCGTGTTTTATTTGTTTTGTTTGATTTATATTTCGAACGAAAACGATTCAAATAGCCGTTCGCGTCGCGCCGCGCGCTGCATAATGGCGCGCCCGGCGGAGGAGCACTTTTCCCACCCGAGCACGCGCGGCAAAATGGCGCTTCCGGCGGGGCAACATTCATGCGAACGCGCGGTATATGTTTACAGGACGGTGCAAACTACAAATAGCGCGCCGATTTTTGGAGCGTCTGTTGGAGATGCTCTAAGACGGCTCCATAGGTGAGATCATAGGATCAGCAGCTCACAGAATTCATAGGTAAAGTAAATATTACAAAAAAAACTAAAACTTATATATATATAACACATGCGCGGTCTGTTTCTACTACTCTAAAATGATTCAGCTAAAAAATCCATCTAGATATGTAGAAATAAAAAAGATAAACTGTACAGTGAATAGTACAGATTTAGATAAATAGAATTTCGTACTAATTACACCCTAGATTTTACCTTTTCTTAGAGGTTGCACATATAGGACGTATTTTTGTGGTCAAATTTTATTCGAATATGTTATTTTAGGGGTTACAATTTTTTTTTTTTTTTTTTTTGAGCATAACCAGCCGTCCTTTATTCATTAGACATGTTCATAGGAATACAAAAATGGTCTGGTGAATTGATCAGCCAGACATGACGACCTGGTGATAAGTATGCAGAGCTCTTTGCTAGGCTATGAGCTTCTACATTCGACGCCCTCTTCTCGTGACCAAAACGCACAAGAGAAAATTCTTCGGATCTTGCTTGGATTTCGTTCAACACTGAGCCGTAGCGGCCTGGGTTGCTTTCCTTCATGCTCTCGACAATCTCCAAACAATCTGTCGCCACGAACACCCTCTCTTGAAGCAAATCCCGGCCCAAAGCTAGAGCCTCTCTACATGCAAGTGCTTCTAGGGTTGCTGGGTCCGAGATACCCTGGATCACCACGGCCGATGCTCCAAGGTAATGCCCGTCCTCCGCCTGCACACCGCCGCAACCGCACCAAAGTTTTGGTGCTTGCGTACCGCTGCGTCGACATTGATCTTGACACTGCCCATAGGTGGCGCGATCCACCGTAAACATGTGCCTTCCTCCTTCTTTGGCGTCTTCTTCTTCTCCTTTGTCATTGCCAAATCTCGCAAGAAGCTCTCCACAAAGCAATGAGTGGATAGCGGACTTTGAAACAACTCCTCATGGATCGCCTTTCGCCGAGTAAACCACACTGCCCATAACGTGACCAAGCAGCGGGCAGCTCGGCCTGGCCCAAAAATTTTCTGATTCTAGTTTTCTGATTCTAGCAGGGGTTACAATTTTCTGATTCTAGTTTTACTTGAGCACGGGCAGCTCGGCCTGGCCCAAAAATCATGGGCCATGTCTAAGCCTAAAAGTTGAGCCCGACAATCAAGATTGGCCATGCCGGAATTTATCTTTACTATGAAATGCGAAAAGAGGTTTGGCCCATGTCCCAAGGCCCAATGGCTGGGCCTTCTGCACCACACTTTGCTAGGTCCGGCTCAAAGGATGGCCAGGCATAGTTACACAACCATGTGTACAAAAGGAGAATTTTCTTGATTAAACAAAACCATTGCAACGATGCATTATAGGCCAACATACAACACACACTCTTGTTATACTTTGGACAGTAATGATGAACTGAAACCCGAATGCTAACTTTCAAGACACGGTCTGGACATCTCAAGGGGTTGGTTGTATTTTTTCTTTTTATTGAGATGTTTTGTACTGTTCGGTGTTTCTCTTAATGTCAATATTCTTTTTAGCAAAAAAAAAAAAATGCCAACTCTCAAACATTGTAATAATACAACAATCTAAATTAATCCAATGTAGATGTTTCTTTAAGAACTTAAAGCCATTCATGCTATGGTTTGGTTCGAGACGACCTTTTAAAACAAATAAAAATGTAGAGGACATTTAAAAAAAAAAATCGAATGTACAGGATATAACTGGGTACCATTTTGTTTTTGTTCTGACCCGACATGCATGGTCGAATCCAGAGTTGTAGCCTAGTCTGGCGGCCTGGCCCAAAACCAATCATCTCCTATCCTAAAATCCCAATGCCCACCGGATAACACAGCCACCGCCCCCCTCTGCCCGTTCCTCACTCAGAAGCACCCAGCTAGCAGAGGCACAAGAAGAGCAATGGCGTCCTTGGTCCAGCACGTCGCGGGGCTCGCGTGCCCGCCGCTCTCCGGCGCGTCGCGCCGCCCCGGAGCGTCACTGAGGCCGTCCGCGCTGGTCTGCGGGACGTACGTGATGAGCAAGGACGACAAGGAGCGGGAGCGGATGCGCACGCTCTTCGACGAGGCCTCCGAGCGCTGCCGCACCGCGCCCATGGAGGGCATCGCCTTCTCCCCCGAGGACCTCGAGTCGGCCGTCGAGACCACCGACGTCGACACCGAAATCGGCTCACTCGTAATTCCCCCCACCCCCCCTCTCTTGTTTTTGCTCGCTCGTTTGATGTGGAACGTGTGGCAATGGGGCTCAATTGGGTATCACTAGTGGGGGGGTTGGAAGAGTAGGTCATTGTAGTGCTTATAATTGCTACATTCCTTTTTTTACAGCACGTTTAGACCGCTCATATTTCATTATTTAGTAGTACAGAAAAATGTGTTAGTGGCTTCACAAGTTCCATTTTGCACTAACTTTTGCTGTGTTTTATTTCTCATGTTTCCTGTAAAATGTTACTCACCTAGGGAAAAATAGGATGTTCAATTCTCTGTTGGAATAGGCTTCCCATTTCCGACCTGTTACTAATGGACAGTGGTATTATGTATTCTAGGATGTTCAGTTCTCTATTTTCTGTTCATTGCTTTCTGAAGATAAGTACTCGTAATAAAGTCAGGCTCTTACATCAAATGTAAACATGGTGCAAAATCCGAGTTGGCAGAACCTTGGAGTAACTTTGAAAAACGCCAGTTCTGTTAACTGTAAACTCAACACCATTTCCAGTTACTGACAAACTGCTGCATGCTATTGAATGATACCTAAGGGGAATATTAAATTACCACATTTACAGTCAACAATCAGCTTTGTATATATTGTTTGTGGAAGATGCACATGGACACAAAAAAGACAGTTTTCTTAGCTGCTGGATTTGCGTCTCTCCCTTTTCTTTCATAGGCTCCAATAATTGCTGTTATCTACATTTGACATGCGTTACTCTGTCTACTATTTTTGTAACTACTTTTTGGGTATGCTGGCGCTGCTAGTATATCTCTTGATTATCATGAGAAATTTCGTATGTCACTGTGCTTACCATCTAAAGAGCGTTTACATGCTTGTGATGACTACAGATTAAAGGAACAGTATTCATGACTACCTCAAATGGTGCATTTATTGACATCCAATCAAAGGCTACTGCTTTCTTGCCTATAGAGGAGGCATGCCTTCTTGATATTGACCATATTGAAGAGGCAGGCATCCGGCCGGGTTTAGTGGAGCAGTTCATGATAATCGATGAGAACCCCAATGATGAAACTTTGATTCTTAGCTTACAATCAATTCAGCAAGACCTTGCTTGGGAAAGGTGTAGGCAGCTTCAGGCAGAAGATGTTGTTATCACCGGTAAAGTGAGTGAAATACTTGCAGAAAAAACATATTTCCGTGTTATTACCATTCTTGCTAATCCATGAACAATATTCTGCAGTTGAACATCGAAACTAAATATTTGTTAAGCATTCATCCTCTTGCCCTTTGTTTCTGTTGGTCAAATCAGACCTTTTGAATGTATGCCTGGTAATCGGCAGTTCATCTTTAGAAAATGCATATCAGTTCAGTGGGTATTTGTGGTATATAATCACTTTGAACATAACCTCAGCCGATAATCCTATATCTGTGCTATTATTAACTTTGATAGCTTATCAGTTCATTAGATAAATTGCAGATACCATGATAATAATGTGACAATTCATGTGGTAATTGGATTGCTAGATTTAGATAGGTTGCTGATGTCTGACACTGCTAAGAGACTTGTGAAGTTTAGACCAGCATTTGCTAACGACATGGTATCGGATAGCTTATCCGAACTGCTTTCCTGTTTTCTGCCGTTGTTGTTTCTGCAAGTCCTGTTATTCTTGTCATGCCCACATGTCTTTATGTTGGTACTTTGTATGTACGTCTGATGTCCCCTGAGATATGGTATTCCTGTTTTAAGTTTTATCGGGGGAATTTGCAGTGCTGGATAAGTTTCCACAGCTTTATTTGTGTGTTAAATTTGCAATGTTGCCCTGCAGGTAATTGGTGGCAACAAAGGAGGTGTCGTGGCTCTTGTGGAGGGCCTTAAGGCATTTGTTCCATTTTCACAAGTGTCATCGGTCCGTTCCCAATCCTACTAAAAAGCTTGGTTACGTCATACTACCTCTGTGTCAGTTAATAAGACATATAAGTTTTGTCAAAAGTCAAATCTTAGTAAGCTTGACCAAATATACAGAAAATATTATGAAAAATATTTTATGGTGAATCTATGTATATTTATTTAGTATCATATATATTTTATATTTTTGTCTAAAACATTGGTCAAACTTAAAACTCGGTGATATTTGACTAAATTTATATGCCTTATTCATTAGAACGGCGGGAGTATGATTTTGTTGTTTGGCATGGGCTGTCTTTCACCCATTTGATCCTGATATACTACGGTCGATTTCTATATTGCTCCTGATATACTACGGTTGATTCTAGATTGCTCCATCGCTAGAATAGATCTTATCTTATTCACGCACTATTGCTTGATCTTGATCAGAAAACAACTGCTGACGAGTTGCTTGACAAAGAAATACCTCTGAAATTCGTGGAGGTCGATGAGGAACAAGCCAGACTTGTCCTCAGTAATCGCAAGGCAATGGCAGACAGCCAAGCCCAGCTTGGTATTGGTTCAGTTGTTTTGGGAACTGTGGAGAGCCTAAAGCCGTACGGTGCCTTTATCGATATCGGTGGAATCAATGGACTTCTGCATGTCAGCCAGATTAGTCATGACCGTGTTGCAGATATCTCGACAGTTCTGCAACCAGGGGATACCCTTAAGGTATTGCCATCTTGTTACATGCAAATTATGTCATACTTGTTTCGAGAGCTAAGGCTGGGGACTCTCTGTGTTATTAGGTTATGATACTAAGCCATGACCGCGAAAGGGGCCGGGTTAGCCTTTCTACAAAGAAGCTTGAGCCGACACCTGGTGACATGATTCGTAACCCCAAACTTGTTTTTGAGAAGGTAACAAAGATATTTTTTGTACATCTGAAGGTGTTGTAACAGACAAACTGACATGCTGGTTTGTTTCAACCAAATTAGGCCGATGAGATGGCACAGATATTCAGGCAGAGAATAGCTCAAGCAGAGGCAATGGCTCGGGCAGATATGTTGAGATTCCAGCCTGAGGTACTGCTATAACTACTTTGTGAACACTGCACCGTCAAAAAGGATATTTATGTAACTTCATTTTTCACACACTTGATTAATTATTTTCGCTGTCTTCCTGTGTTACCTCTTCACAGAGCGGATTGTCTCTCAGTTCCGAGGGCATCTTAGGGCCATTGTCATCAGACGAAGGACAATCATCGGACGAATAGATTGTATGGCAAGAGTGAATCAGAGATGCTTGGTAGTTCGTCTTATCATTTTTCTGTTTGTGAATTTTCCATTGTCAACCTGTATCATTGTGTATGAAATGTAAGGTGCTGAAAAACGGCTGAAAAGAAATGCAAGCTACATCCCTTTTGTAAAGATGTCCAATTGAAAGGGTGTGCATGTACAGTCAGTCACCCTAAAAGGCTGATGAAGTGCACACTGGCCACAACCCCATTACTGAATGGCCTTGTTACACATGTGCTCCATAAAAGAACATTGCTGCTTCACCAAAATAGTGCCAGAAAGGAAGCAGTGAGGGAGAGAAAGAGAAAACCCTACCGCTTTTGTTACTTCGGAGGTTGACAAATGGCAGCGGATAGACCTCTTTTCATGGAGCAAGTTGTGCCTGGAGCCACAGGAACGAGTATTGAAATGGTTCTTAAAACCGTTTGCTTGTGTGTTCCCCTTGCCCCTTTTGTTCAAACATGTCAAGCTGCCAAACCTCACATGTTTCATCGATAGCGCCCTCCACTATTTTGTACCTGCAAAACATCTCATGGTTTTGATTTCTTCTGCCTACGGCTAGCCTGCCTGAGAGATTATGCCGTCAACTCTGGCCAGTAGTTTTCTTCATGACGCCTTCACATTCTTCGTCCTGTCGGCTTCGATTTAACCAGCAGGCTTACGCTGGATCAATCACGCGTCTAATTAAGCATCATCAGGAGACGACCTGAGATGGAGCTAAGCTACCAAACTGATGTAGGATACTAGTTAGCTTCCTATGAGTGTTAGTCCCTTTCCCAGTGTGCACGCATCTTTCTGAAACCCGTTTATACACTGTAAATTAACCGAGTTTCAGTACGATTAGCTAAGTGCTTTCCCCCCGGCATGCATGGTATCTTCAGGTGGACCAACTGTTGATGCACATTGGCTGATTGCACGCCGCCGGTGCGTCGTCGATCGGTCTCCGCCGTGAGTGGGGATTGGAGTTTTCATTTTCAGGTGATAAAGCTTTCGCTGCAACTTGCCACACACACACACCGCGCAGGTGCAGCTCGCGCTGAGAGAGAGAACGAAGTTGACGACGACGCAGAAAGCTCGATCTGCCTCTGCGTCGATCAATCGCAGTGGAGCTGTAAGGTGAGCCATGCACATCAGCTTAAAGATCCCTGATGATCAGTAGTACATGTCCAATGTCCTCCGTGGCCTCGTCAGGGGTCACTGGCTGACTAATGGCTGCAGCACATTTGGCGCCTGACGGACCACATCGACACATTGCTGCTGTGCTTGAGAATTAGCACTTGACGAGTACATTGACTTGGAGATGGCTGATGGAATTAGAGGATTAGGTATCATGGCATGATTGATAACAGCATAAGAACAGTCCATGCAAGAAACTACTCACACAAACACACTTTCCATGGAGTTCTTTTTTCTTCTCCTCCTACATTTCAGCATGCATGCTCATAGATTAATGCATGTGGCCAAGTTCAAAAGGGGGACGCAGGAGTCAGTCTAGCTGCCGAATTCTACAGCGGAAAACAGGCCACCCGGACAAGTACGCGCTAAGACTAATCTAAAAGAAAGTCCAGGGTCGAGCTGGGAGAAATTCTTTTTGGTTCCTGTCACCCTTTGGAACTCGAATTTCAAACGACATACGCACTGATGGATCCGTCGCCGTCCATGGCTTTCTGCCCCCACTAGCCGATACAGATCGGTACACACACAGGTAGACATGCACGTACTCGCGCTGCCACATTTCCGATCCAGTTGAACACCACGATCGCGGCCGCCTAGCTGTGCCGGTCAATTCCCAGCCGTAATTAATCTATCTTACCGGCCGTATCATTGCCGGTGGCATACGAGCCACACAAATAGGGATGTACACTGCGTACATGTAGATACATCATATAGATATGGACAGAGACGTGTAGATAGATAGCGGCGATCTAGCATTCTTGGTGATCACGACGACGTCCGTACGTCGAGACTTCAGACTCGAGAGGTACTACACATGGAGCGCACATAGCAGTAGATGCAAGCAATTTTGCAGGTTGATTCGTGCCTCGCGCGCTCCTCTTTGTATGTAACTTCTCTATCTAACTCTCTTGTAGATCCTCCCTCCCTTCACAATTATCCTGCGTTCTGGGTATAATCAAAGTCAAACCTTGTATAGTTTGATCAAATATTTAGAAAAAAAATATTACCGTAACATTTATAACATAATATTAGAATACATGCACGTGCACAAGTATGAAATAGACTAGGATTTAGAGACTTTTTTGTACTCCAAGTTTATCTTTCTAATTGTGCCTCTATATAATCACCACGAAGGTCAGATCAATACAGCAACGAATATTAGAGTTCTATAATTTGACACATAAAATATGTGGTATTACAATCTTCATAACATGGCAGCGAGCGACATGGCTGTGGTGATGGGCTATCTCTTAATTTGGCCGTGTGGACGGTGTGGAGCGGGCGGTGATGGATCCTGTTGTTAGCGTCGCTTTGGCAAAGGAAGCTACCTGATCACGTGCTGGAGGCTTGGCATGGGGAAGCATTCTTCCTCCAGTAGTTTCCTATGCAACTATACCACTATGGTCATCTATATGAGTAGACCGTGCCGCTTTCCTGAACGTGTCTACTTGATAGGATCGCATGCAACCGACTTTTCAGAGACCTGAAAACATGAAGCCCATCTCCTCCCTCTGTAAGTAGAGAGGTACACAAACCTGAGATTAGAGCCACCTCGATTTGGGATGTCGGAACACCAACCAGATCGAAAACCTAAACTTATTTCGAAATAGGCTCAAGAGCTTCCATTTTAATGTCGTTTCCAAAAAGATATTTGGTATGCCTTTTCCTAGTAAAAGGGTTTGTCTGGAAAAGCTTCTCAATCTTGGGTTCAATGTCCCCGAAAAACCCTTAGGCCTCGTTCGTTTCATCCCTAGAAGCCAGGGATTGATCTGGATTGGGACTTGGTTCTGGTTTTCCAGCCCTACGAGGCATTTTTTCCAGACCACCAACTTTTAATCTTCGGTTACTCCTCGACAGAAATATTAGCCCGGCCCATCCCGGCGTCTTGTACTAATGAGATCTGGAAAAAATTTATCGCCATCAGACGTGTGGAAAATTTCCCACGACACAAGACGCAAGAAAAGCGAGGGCTAAAACTGAGATACAGGGATCTGGGCACGGATTAATCGAACGAGTGGAGGCATGCAAGGGATTATAGGGAAGGGGTTAACGTGGGTTGTTGGGGTTTGGGTGGAGTGCTTGGATTAACCCAATCCATACCTGGATGGAATCCATGTCTGGATTCAACCCGAGCAAACCGAACAAGGCCTTAGGCCTCGAGCAACGGGGGAGGGTATGGAGCTCATTCACTTGTGAAAAAGGATCCTCAGGTGAAAGCCCTACGCTGTGGCAACAGCAATGGCGATGTCTGCGGGTGTCTTTACCCCCTTGGGAGAATCATTGTGAGTATCTTCCCCATGTTAGAGCTTCGTGTGAAAACCCTTAACTATCTCGGTCTCGACGCGGTGTGCTGCACCGTTACCCTCTTGCGGTGTCGTTGTGGAGCTTTCGTACTGCTTGCTCATCCCGGTGTCTTAGGTGACAAGTTCAGGTCTCCATGTTTTTTTTTCTTTGATCTCCTTTGCAAGAGAATTCTCTCATCACTCTGAATCAGTTGGGCTGTTTAACTTTATTTATAAAGCGGGACACACGCCTGTTTTGAGGATCTTCATATATAGCATATTTTTTTTAGTATTTATATATTTTCTATTATAAATATTGATAAAGGTTGACTTAGACTAAACAAGAGTAAATAAAAACAATAGAAGTATCGCAGTTGACATTGGCGAGCTGGTAGCCCAGACGCCGTAGCCAGTGGCACCGCAACACGTCTCGCGCGGGCGATTGGTATCGTTGGTGCTGCGTACGGGACGTCGCGGGGCACGGGCTAGATGGAGGGCTAGGCAGGCTACTGCAGATACGCGGTGAGTGCACGCATGTCGCTCATCCAAGTTGCAGCCGCGCGCGCTATGGATGGGCTAGTGGTCGCGTATGCGCTAGCTAGTGCACGACGCACGAGAGTGACACGCGACTGAGCTCGATCGAGGGAGCTAGCCATCAGAATACTCGATCTTGCATTACAATACTCGATCTTGCACTTGAGCTCTCTGACATTACAATACTCGATCTTGCATCCAATTCAAACGGCTTATAGCCCTAGGCAATAGCAGCAGCTACCCATAGCAGCCATGGCATAACATAGCTTGTTTTTCTTTCAGAACGTGGAACATAGGTGTAGCTTGTTGAACACTGGTTCCTGTGACAGCTCCTGCCACATTGATAAAAAGCATGGTGGTGGTGCAGGCAGGAAGATATGTGCGAGGAAGGAGCCTTTTCGCCCCGGGAATGCGTGATGCGTACGTGCACCGGCGCAGCTAGCGCAGCCGGCCGTGGGCAGGGCACAAGCTCTAGACAAGAAGCCCAAACGGTCACACTCTCCCTCTGGGTACAGGCAAAGGCGACGACAGACAGCGGCAACCACCACACTGCCGTACGACTTCCTATCCGATGGCTAGCTAGCTTCCAAGCCAGGGCTCCGTGTGGCTGTCCGCGCGCCCATGCACGCAGGCTTCCACTGCACTGCCAATGTGCCCTAGCTAGCTAGCTAGTGCAATGTATCATTTGATCTTTCCCAATCCCCTACTTTCCTCCGATGCTTATTCCTATCCATTTGCGTTACAAATCTTTACGGGGATTATTGGCCCATCCATCTCTCCGTCAGTGCCTCGCTTTTGAGTAGGTACAATCCCTAGATAGGTCCCCTGTTTCATCTGCTTCGAATTCGCCGGATTGGTGGTGATGGATCCCTGTGTCACGAGTGACGGCAACCCAGTTAGTAGTGTCGCGGATAAGCTGCCTGTGTATCCGTTAGTGTTCTCTTGCCAGTATTCCTACTGTACAGCTTGCGAGATATTTTACATACATGCCGCCAAGGGATGGTAAAGAGGGCGTATCTGTGTGTAGGAACTGTTGCTGAAGTGAAGTGATAAATATCTACTCCTAGATCATTAGTGATCCAAACTGTTCGTAATACGCATACCTACGTAGTAGGTATCGCAGTGCTTGTGGTAGTGATTATTGAAATGGAGATGGAGTACCCGCATCGTCCATCCAGATTACAACATAGACATATCAAGATGGGTGGCCGGAGGAAGGCCTCCTTCTTTATTAGTGCCGATGTACTGCAACGCAACACCAATTCAATCTTGATGTGGAGGTTCATGATGGTATACGGTCCGGCGGACCATGCTAGAACCATGAAGTTCTTAGGGGAACTTGAGGGGGAAGTTGCTGCCTACTGGCTTCCGACTATGGTAGGGGGTAAATTTAACCTTGTTTTACGAGCGGAGGACAAAGCAACGGCAATGTCAATTGGCCTAGGGTGTGCTGATTCAGTGACGCCCTTGCGGGCTTGTCGCTTAGGGAAATTAGTCGAGCAGGAGCTCGCTTCACTTGGACCAACAACCAAGCCTCTTCTATCCGCTCGGTGTTGGATCAGATGTTTATTTTTTCGCGTTCTCGGGAAACTCACTTCCCATTGTGCACGTTGTCACATTGGCAAACACCATTGTCCGCTCATCTTGGATAATGGTGAGAAAGGGATGAAGAGATCTTCAGATTATTTTTCCAAACATGGTGGTTCAAGGTACCAGGCTTTGGGGAGCTAGTACGTGAGAAGATTCTGCGGGTTGTAGATGTCTTGGGGCCACACAGGTGCATCATCGACCTCTGGCAATGCATTTTTAGAGCTCTGAGACAGTTCCTTAAGGGTCGGGGAGCAAACTTGGGAAAGGATAAGCGTGCCTTTAGGGAGGACCTACTCAAACAGGTGGCGAACATGAACGGTATTGCGGACTCCGCCGGTCTGGACAAGGAGGGATGGACGCTTCGATACCACCTAGACAATCATCCACCTTGATAGCATGACGAGGACTACTGGAAACAACGTAGTAGGATTCAGTGGACACTCAAAGGGGATGCAAGCACTGCCTACTTTCATGCTTTTGCCAATGGAAGACGACGGAAATGCATGATTCCGTGGCTGTTAATGGACACTGGGGAGAGCTCGGAACAACATCGGTTGGTATATCATATTTACAGGTTCTGCCAAGGGCTCATGGGCGCGGTGGGGAAGATATGGTTTTTTTGCTGGCACCCAACCTTTGGCTGGATGAGAAGAGGGTCTCGGTGGAGGAGAACCGGGAGATGGAGTTAACCTTCACCCCGAAGAAATTGGATGAGGTACTCGCAAGCATGAAACCAGACTCCGCCCCGGGCCCAGATGGCCTGCCAGTGGCATTCTTTAACAAATTTTGCGAAATCTTAAAGGCCCCATTCCAGCGATTCTTAACGACTTTGCCTAGAGAGGGTTGACATCGCACGTTTGAACTGTAGCATTATTGAACTTATCCCCAAGGTCAAAGGGGCTGACACGTTAAGTAGTTTAGGCTGATTGTCCTTATTAATGTAATTGTAAGTTTATAGCAAAGGCTTATGCTATGAGGCTAACCCCAGTTGCCCATAGGACGGTAAACCGTAGTTAGACAGCTTTCATCAAGGGATGGTGCCTACACGAGGGAGTGTTGGCGCTGCATGAGATCGCTCATGAAATACAAGTTAAGAAATTGAATACCTTGCTTCTCAAGCTTGGCTTCCAAACCGTTGTATGAGAAAGGCTTACGACAAAGTGAATTGGGAGTTCCTGCTTGAGGTTGTGATGAGGCACTTATACCTTGACCAAATGGTGTGAAACCATCTCTAAACCTAATCTAACACTAAATTTACCCTCAACCTTGCCCAAGTAAAGCAAGAGAAACAATTTAGAAGATTAAGAAAAATTGACACATCACCTCTTATGTGTTATGGCCATTTTTGCAAATCTTTGAGCTAGACCTTTTGGATTGGTTTCAATGGTTTGTAAATGTTCCTAAACTAATAAGAATCACTTTGGAGTCAAGAAAAATCAAATCAAAAAGAGAGAAATCAAATAGGGAGAAAATCCCATTTTCACTCACATACACATTTAGCCACTTTTGCAAATATTCAACCAAGGCCACATTTGCTTGTGCCTTTGTTTGTAAAACACTTATATATCAATAACACACCCTTTTGAATCAAAGAAACCCAATTCAAATCAAAAAAGAATTCAATTTCAACACACATGTGATATTGGTCACTTTGCCCATTTATAAAATGTTACCCACTTTGCACCCCTGGTTTTGATTTTTCCTAAACCAACCTTGACCAACTCTTGCCATGTCATCCAAGACCTCATCAAGATGAACAAGTTTGATGTTGACCATCAGGGTTGACTCTGCCTAGGTTGACCAGAATAGAGGAGACAAGTAGAGACTTTGAAACAAAGAGAAGATTCACCCCCTTTTTGAAACTTTGCAAATCAACACCAAATTGACCACCACCACCACCATTCTACTTCAAATATTATAAGATTACAATCCCCCAAAAATCATTCCAAAATTTGAAAATATTTCTCTTTCGGCCATATCATCAAACACCTTGTGGGCAGCATCCAATTCTGTGCCCATGCTGGATTTTGGTTGGACCAAGTCCACCTCTGGCCACCCCTGCTGTTCTGGAGCATCCCTGCACCTTTCCTCTACCTCACCATCCACTTGCCAGCCCTTGCCTTGGACCACCTTGACCAAAACAAACCCATGCCGGCCACCATGTCACCCACCATGCCCTCACCATCTCCCTTCACCTCAACTATGCCACACCCTGTCCTGGAGGTTCCCTACGTCACCCTGAACCCGCTGGTACACGCCATCGCCAGAGACACACACCACACTGCCCAGGCCACGCGCGCCCAGACGCGCCCAGTGACGCCCACGCACGACAGGACACGCACGGTGACGCCCCGGAGCGCGACAGGACGCCACCGTGCCCCGTCGCCTCACGCCTCCCCTCGCTCTCCCCATGCACCCGTCGCGTCGCCACGGTCCCCTCTACCTCCCAGACAACGCCATTTGGCCGCGGACTCGCTGTAGACGACGCCATCGTCAACGATCATCCGCCACCGTACTGCCATGACGCAAGGAAGAGGACGACGCGACCACTCCATCTCTGGCCTCGCCACGAAGCGCGTCAGCACCACCACGACATCGCCAACGCTCAGCGACCATCCCTTGCCCCTTCGCTGCCATGGAACGGCGATCTCGTCGACGCCCTGCCCGCTCCGCCACGGCCACCCCCTCGCCCTATAAATAGAGGCGCCCTCTGATCGATCTGAGCACGCCAACCTTCTTCTCTCATCTCACAACCTCTCCTCGAGCAGCGCCGCCCATCAATTTAAGCCGTAGCCCTCGAATTTCTTGCCGGAGCTCCGCCAGTACCCCTGCTACCTCGCCGGCGATTGGAGCCCCCATTGGAGCCGCTGTTGGTGCCAGGAGCTTCATCGCCGTCTTCCACGACCTCTGCCCACCTCGCCGACGCTCGCCCGCCTCCAGGTAGCTCCCCGACCCATAGGCAGGCCGCCGATAGGGTTAGTTCTCCGGCGAGCCGCGTCGATGATGAGGACGACCCTCCGCCGTAGATCTTCGTTTTAATCCGACGGTCACCGCGTTGCGTACCGCTTCGCGTGTGAGCACCCGCTGACAAGCGGGGGCCACTATCAGGCAGCCCGTAGCGATACTGGGCCGGCCCATCTATCTCTCCCGCTGTGCAGCCCACCTAGTCTTCCCGCCAGCCAACAGTTTGAATTCAATTTTCCAGAATAGATAAATATTGCAAACGGGTGCCAACTTCAAAAATGCATAGTTTCAAATCCACTTGGCCAAAATTTACAAATTTTATATATTTGGAAAGCTTAGAGTTTTCTCTACACAATGCCACTGGCTTGAACCCTAGATCTGTTATAGAATTAAAGTAGAAAAATAAACAAAACAGGGACTTTTGTGAATTAGAATAATTATTAAAAATCAACCACAAATGCTTTTGAGTTAATTCCAACTCCTATAAATCAAATTTCACTTGCTCTAATTGTTTCTGCAAAAATATTCCATGCTTACTTTGAATGATCATGGCCTAGCCTAACTAAAGGACTATTTGGCTATTTCTAGTCCAAGATATTGTCCAAAACTATTAATAAATCATGTGGGAGTTTTTATCTCACTTAAATCTTGTCACAAACATTTCAAAATGAGGTAGAGAATCTGGTCATTTAGATCTCATGTGAATTGTTTGATGATATTAAATCTTTACCATGTTAGGGTTAAATTGTATGAGGTGCTTCACCTCATTTAAATCATTTTCTTAAATTATAAGTATGAAGAGGTCATATATTATTCATGAGAGAAATTAAATCTTAATAAGATAATGAGAGGAAATTATTTTTCTTAAATAAGAAAACACATCCACCAACTTAAGAGTAATGTGTGATGCTAGTTTAAGTTGTGTGAATCATGTGTGTGCTTAGTTTAGTACATCAGTTTGGTATGATGATGGTATACCTCGTATTCGTATTATAGACGCTAGTACCAAGGAGTATCCAGAGGAGGAGGAAGTCTACTTCCAAGGAGAAGAAGACCACTTTGACCAATTTCCCAACCAAGGCAAGATAATACTCTTGCAAAGTGCAAAGCTCACCCTGAGCAAGGCATCCCCCATTTACTTTATGATCATGATCCTACTCTCCCAGTTTTACTTTACAAGCTTTACTTACTTTTGTTTTACCAAAGTACTTTTTGATTCATGATTCACTTGGTTAGTATTGGATTAGTACAAGAGTATCAAAGTTAGCCTAAAAGCAAAGCAAATTACTTAGCACCACTCATACCAAGATGCTAGTGCTAAATTTAGAAGTGACTACTCTAGTTGGGAACTTGTGAAATGAAATGACTTTGAAAACCTTGGAACGATGAGTCATTCTATTGAAAGATTTTGAAGGTGAATATGACTGGTGAATGACATGGTGAACTTTACAAAAACGGATGGTTGGGTTCAGATGCGATATCATTTCCAATTTTACAAGTACCCCCACAATACCTGAAATTGGGTAAGGCTTAGCTGGAAACTTATGTATTTTAGTATGGGTTCCCTCTGAACAAGCGTCATCGGGGTTATGCCAAGGCTGCCTCCATTGAAAGTGAATTGACGTGAGATGAGGTGAATGTCCTACCCAAGCCCTGTGCAGTTCCCGGGTTGGCGGTTTGCTTTCACCGAGAGGCCAAGCTCATGGGGAGAGGTGCCTATACTAGGGTATGTAAATGAAAGGTTAGGATTGGTAGTTCGCGTACTGCTGATACGTCTCCGACGTATCGATAATTTCTTATGTTCCATGCCACATTATTGATGATATCTACATGTTTTATACACATTATATGTCGTATTTATGCATTTTCCGGCACTAACCTATTAACAAGATGCCGAAGAGCCGGTTCGTTGTTTTCTGCTGTTTTTGGTTTCAGAAATCCTAGTAAAGAAATATTCTCGGAATTGGACGAAATCAACGCCCAGGGGCCTATTTTTCCACGAAGCTTCCAGAAGTCCGAAGGAGAGACGAAGTGGGGCCACGAGGCGGCCACACACTAAGGCGGCGCGGCCTGGGCCTGGGCCGCGCCGGCCTGTTGTGTGGGGCCCTCGTGTGGCCCCCTGACCTGCCCTTCCGCCTACAGACAGCCTTCGTCGCGAAACCCCCGATGCCGAGAGCCACGATACGGAAAACCTTGCGAGACGCCGCCGCCGCCAATCCCATCTCGGGGGATTCGGAGATCACCTCCGGCACCCTGCCGAAGAGGGGATTCATCTCCCGGAGGACTCTTCACCGCCATGGTCGCCTCCGGAGTGATGAGTGAGTAGTTCACCCCTGGACTATGGGTCCATAGCAGTAGCTAGATGGTTGTCTTCTCCTCATGTGCTTCATTGTCGGATCTTGTGAGCTGCCTAACATGATCAAGATCATCTATCCGTAATTCTATATGTTGTGTTTGTCGGGATCCGATGGATAGAGAATACTATGTTATGTTGATTATCAATCTATTACCTATGTGTTGTTTATGATCTTGCATGCTCTCCGTTATTAGTAGAGGCTCTGGCCAAGTTTTTACTCTTAACTCCAAGAGGGAGTATTTATGCTCGATAGTGGGTTCATGCCTCCATTAAATCGGGGACGAGTGATGAGAAAGTTCTAAGGTTGTGGACGTCTTGTTGCCACTAGGGATAAAACATTGATGCTATGTCCGAGGATGTAGTTATTGATTACATTACGCACCATACTTAATGCAATTGTCCGTTGTTTTGCAACTTAATACTGGAAGGGGTTCGGATGATAACTCTGAAGGTGGACTTTTTAGGCATAGATGCATGCTTGGATAGCGGTCTATGTACTTTGTCGTAATGCCCAATTAAATCTCACAATACTCATCATGTCATGTATGTGCATTGTTATGCCCTCTCTATTTGTCAATTGCCCGACTGTAATTTGTTCACCCAACATGCTATCTTATGGGAGAAACACCTCTAGTGAACTGTGGACCCCGGTCCATTCTTTTATACTGAAATACAAATCTGCTGCAATACTTATTTTACTGTTCTCTGCAAACAATCATCATCCACACTATACATCTAATCCTTTGTTACAGCAAGCCGGTGAGATTGACAACCTCACTGTTTCGTTGGGGCAAAGTACTTTGGTTGTGTTGTGCGGGTTCCACGTTGGCGCCGGAATCTCCGGTGTTGCGCCGCACTACATCCCGCCGCCATCAACCTTCAACGTGCTTCTTGGCTCCTCCTGGTTCGATAAACCTTGGTTTCTTTCTGAGGGAAAACTTGCTGCTGTGCACATCATACCTTCCTCTTGGGGTTCCCAACGAACGTGTGAGTTACACGCCATCAAGCAATATTTTCTGGCGCCGTTGCCGGGGAGATCAAGACACAATGCAAGGGGAGTCTCCACAATCCAATCTCTTTACTTTGTTTTTGTCTTGCTTTACTTTATTTACTACTTTGTTTGCTGCATTATATCAAAACACAAAAAAAATTAGTTGCTAGCTTTACTTTATTTCTTGTCTTGCACTCTATATCAAAAACACAAAAAAAATTAGTTACTTGCATTTATTTTATCTAGTTTGCTTTATTTACTACTTGTTAAAATGGCCACTCCTGAAAATACTAAGTTGTGTGACTTCACAACCACAAATAATAATGATTTCTTATGCACACCTATTGCTCCACCTGCTACTACAGGAGAATTCTTTGAAATTAAACCTGCTTTACTGAATCTTGTTATGCGAGAGCAATTTTTTGGTGTTAGTTCTGATGATGTTGCTGCCCATCTCAATAATTTTGTTGAATTGTGTGAAATGCAAAAGTATAAAGATGTAGATGGTGACATTATAAAATTAAAATTGATTCCTTTCTCATTAAGAGGAAGAGCTAAAGATTGGTTGCTATCTCTGCCTAAGAATAGTATTGATTCATGGACTAAATGCAAGGATGCTTTTATTGGTAGATATTATCCCCCTGCTAAAATTATATATTTGAGAAGTAGCATAATGAATTTTAAACAATTAGATAATGAACATGTTGCTCAAGTTTGGGAAAGAATGAAATCTTTGGTTAAAAATTGCCCAACCCATGGACTGACTACTTGGATGATCATCCAAACCTTTTATGCAGGATTGAACTTTTCTTCGCGGAACCTATTGGATTCAGCTGCTGGAGAGTACCTTTATGTCCATCACTCTTGGTGAAGCAACAAAGCTCCTTGATAATGTGATGATTAATTACTCTGAATGGCACACGGAAAGAGCTCCACAAGGTAAGAAGGTAAATTCTGTCGAAGAATCCTCTTCCTTGAGTGATAAGATTGATGCTATTATGTCTATGCTTGTGAATGATAGGACTAATGTTGATCCTAATAATGTTCCGTTAGCTTCATTGGTAGCTCAAAATTCTAGGCCATATCCTGCTAATGGTAACTCTTATGGTAGATATGTTTCACCTAATGAGGAAAAGATGTTAGAAATTGAAAGAACCACCAAGAGCTTTATGCAATCACAATATGAGCAAAATAAATTGTTTACTAAAACTATGAATGAACAATCTACCTTGTTGAAGAATATAGGAAATCAACTTGAAAATCTGAATATGGAGATTTATGGGTTGCAAACTAAACTTGCAAATGCTGAAAACCGAATCTCATACATGTATGCGTCACAATCTTCTTTAATTAATAAAATGGCTGCTAAACCTGAGGATATTGAAAATAAAATTGTTACTACAGCAAATGCCATCCAAGTTAGAATTAATGAGAATATAAGATTGATGGCTGAATTGCATGCTAGGTGGGAAAGAGAAGAAAATGAAAAACTAGCTAAAGAGAACAATGTAGCTAAAGTTTGGACTATCACCACCACTAGCAATGCTAATGCTCCACATGTTGCTGCACCTCCTACTATTAATGGTAAAATAATTGGTGTTGGCAATGTTTCCACTCCTAGTGCAAAGCCCGCAAAACTGCCTGAAACTGCTAAAACTGCTGAAATTGCTCGTGATAAAGCTGCTGAAATTTTTTCCAACATTGGGGATGATGATCCCATTGCTTTAGATTGTAATGGTTTGGATTTTGATGATTGCCACATCTATGAAGTTATAAAGTTCTTACAAAAACTTGCTAAGAGTCCTAATGCTAGTGCTATAAACTTGGCTTTCACAAAACATATTACAAATGCTCTCATAAAAGCTAGAGAAGAGAAACTAAAACTTGAAACTTCTATTCCTAGAAAGCTAGAGGATGGTTGGGAGCCCATCATTAAGATGAAGGTCAATGACTTTGATTGTAATGCTTTATGTGATCTTGGTGCAAGTATTTCCGTTATGCCTAAGAAAATTTATAATATGCTTGACTCGCCACCATTGAAGAATTGTTATTTGAATGTTAATCTTGTTGATAATGCAATAAAGAAACCTTTGGGGAGAGTTGATAATGTTCGCATTACCGTTAACAATAACCTTGTCCCCGTTGATTTTGTTGTCTTGGATATTGAATGCAATGCATCTTGCCCCATTATATTGGGAAGACCTTTTCTTCGAACTGTTGGAGCTACCATTGATATGAAGGAAGGTAATATTAAATATCAATTTCCTCTCAAGAAAGGTATGGAACACTTCCCTAGAAATAGAATGAAGTTACCTTTTGATTCTATCATTAGAACAAATTATGATGTTGATGCCTCATCTCTCGATAATACTTGATATACACTTTCCACGCCTAGCTGAAAGGCGTTAAAGAAAAGCGCTTATGGGAGACAACCCATGTTTTTACTACAGTATTTTTGTTTTATATTTGAGTCTTGAAAGTTGTTTACTACTGTAGCAACCTCTCCTTATCTTAGTTTTGTGTTTTGTTGTGCCAAGTAAAGTCTTTGATAGTAAGGTTCATACTAGATTTGGATTACTGCGCGATTCTGATTTCTTTGCTGTCACGAATTTCGACCTTCCTCCCGTAGGTAGCTCAGAAAATTAAGCCAATTTACGTGCGTGATCCTCAGATATGTACGCAACTTTCATTAAATTTGGGCATTTTCATTTGAGCAAGTCTGGTGCCTCAATAAAATCCATCTTTACGGACTGTTCTGTTTTGACAGATTCTGCCTTTTATTTCGCATTGCCTCTTTTGCTATGTTGGATGAACTTCTTTGATCCATTAATGTCCGGTAGCTTTATGCAATGTCCAGAAGTGTTAAGAATGATTGTGTCACCTCTGAACATGTTAATTTTTATTGTACACTAACCCTCTAATGAGTTGTTTCGAGTTTGGTGTGGAGGAAGTTTTCAAGGATCAAGAGAGGAGAATGATGCAATATGATCAAGGAGAGTGAAAGCTCTAAGCTTGGGGATGCCCCGGTGGTTCACCCCTGCATATTCTAAGAAGACTCAAGCGTCTAAGCTTGGGGATGCCCAAGGCATCCCCTTCTTCATCGACAACATTATCAGGTTCCTCCCCTGAAACTATATTTTTATTCCATCACATCTTATGTGCTTTGCTTGGAGCGTCGGTTTGTTTTTGTTTTTGTTTTTGTTTGAATAAATGGATCCTAGCATTCATTGTGTGGGAGAGAGACACGCTCCGCTGTTGCATATGGACAAATATGTCCATAGACTTTACTCATAGTATTCATGGCGCAGGTTGAATCTTCTTCGTTAAATTGTTATATGGTTGGAATCGGGAAATGCTACATGTAGTAATTCTAAAATCTCTTGAATAATTTGATACTTGGCAATTGTTGTGCTCATGTTTAAGCTCTTGCATCATATACTTTGCACCCATTAATGAAGAAACACCTAGAGCTTGCTAAATTTGGTTTGCATATTTGGTCTCTCTAAAGTCTAGATAATATCTAGTATTGAGTTTTGAACAACAAGGAAGACGGTGTAGATTCTTATAATGTTTACAATATGTCTTTTATGTGAGTTTTGCTGCACCGGTTCACCCTTGTGTTCGTTTCAAATAACTTTGCTAGCCTAAACCTTGTATCGAGAGGGAATACTTCTCATGCATCCAAAATCCTTGAGCCAATCACTATGCCATTTGTGTCCACCATATCTACCTACTACATGGTATTTCTCCGCCATTCCAAAGTAAATTGCTTGTGTGCTACTTTTAAAATTTCCATTCTTTACCTTTACAATATATAGCTCATGGGACAAATAGCTTAAAAACTATTGTGGTATTGAATATGTACTTATGCACTTTATCTCTTATTAAGTTGCTTGTTGTGCGATAACCATGTTCCTGGGGACGCCATCAACTACTCTTTGTTGAATATCATGTGAGTTGCTATGCATGTCCGTCTTGTCCGAAGTAAGAGAGATCTACCACCTTAATGGTTGGAGCATGCATATTGTTAGAGAAGAACATTGGGCCGCTAACTAAAGCCATGAATCATGGTGGAAGTTTCAGTTTTGGACATATATCCTCAATCTCATATGAGAATACTAATTGTTGCCACATGCTTATGCATTAAAGAGGAGTCCACTATCTCAGTTGTCCATGTTGTCCCGGTATGGATGTCTAAGTTGAGAATAATCAAAAGCGAGAAATCCAAAATGCGAGCTTTCTCCTTAGACCTTTGTACGAGGCGGCATGGAGGTACCCCTTTGTGACACTTGGTTAAAACATGTGTATTGCGATGATCCGGTAGTCCAAGCTAATTAGGACAAGGTGCGGGCACTATTAGTATACTATGCATGAGGCTTGCAACTTGTAAGATATAATTTACATAATACATGTGCTTTATTACTACCGTTGACAAAATTGTTTCATGTTTTCAAAATAAAAGCTCTAGCACAAATATAGCAATCGATGTTTCTTCTCTGAGAAGGACCATTCTTTTACTTTTATGTTGAGTCAGTTCACCTATTTCTCTCCACCTCAAGAAGCAAACACTTGTGTGAATTGTGCATTGATTCCTACATACTTGCATATTGCACTTGTTATATTACTCTATGTTGACAATTATCCATGAGATATACATGTTATAAGTTGAAAGCAACCGCTGAAACTTAATCTTCCTTTGTGTTGCTTCAATACCTTTACTTTGATTTATTGCTTTATGAGTTAACTCTTATGCAAGACTTATTGATGCTTGTCTTTAAGTACTATTCATGAAAAGTCTTTGCTTTATGATTCAGTTGTTTACTCATGTCATTACCATTGTTTTGATCGCTGCATTCATTACATATGTTTACAATAGTATGATCAAGGTTATGATGGCATGTCACTCCAGAAATTATCTTTGTTATCGTTTACTGCTCGGGACGAGCGAGAACTAAGCTTGGGGATGCTGATACGTCTCCGACGTATCGATAATTTCTTATGTTCCATGACACATTATTGATGATATCTACATGTTTTATACACATTATATGTCGTATTTATGCATTTTCGGGCACTAACCTATTAACAAGATGCCGAAGAGCCAGTTGCTGTTTTTGGTTTCAGAAATCCTAGTAAAGAAATATTCTCGGAATTGGACGAAATCAATGCCCAGGGGCCTATTTTTCCACGAAGCTTCCAGAAGTCCGAAGGAGAGATGAAGTGGGGCCACGAGGCGGCCACACACTAAGGCGGCGCGGCCTGGGCCTGGGCCGCGCCGGCCTGTTGTGTGGGGCCCTCGTGTGCCCCCCTGACCTGCCCTTCCGCCTACAAATAGCCTTCGTCGCGAAACCCCCGATCCGAGATGCCACGATACGGAAAACCTTACTGAGACGCCGCCGCCGCCAATCCCATCTCGGGGGATTCGGAGATCACCTCCGGCACCTGCCGGAGAGGGGATTCATCTCCCGGAGGACTCTTCACCGCCATGGTTGCCTCCGGAGTGATGAGTGAGTAGTTCACCCCTGGACTATGGGTCCATAGCAGTAGCTAGATGGTTGTCTTCTCCTCATGTGCTTCATTGTCGGATCTTGTGAGCTGCCTAACATGATCAAGATCATCTATCTAGTAATTCTATATGTTGTGTTTGTCGGGATCCGATGGATAGAGAATACTATGTTATGTTGATTATCAATCTATTACCTATGTGTTGTTTATGATCTTGCATGCTCTCCGTTATTAGTAGAGGCTCTGGCCAAGTTTTTACTCTTAACTCCAAGAGGGAGTATTTATGCTCGATAGTGGGTTCATGCCTCCATTAAATATGGGACATTGACAAAAAGTTCTAAGGTTGTGGATGTGCTATTGCCACTAGGGATAAAACATTGATGCTATGTCCGAGGATGTAGTTATTGATTACATTACGCACCATACTTAATGCAATTGTCTGTTGTTTTGCAACTTAATGCTGGAAGGGGTTCGGATGATAACTCTGAAGGTGGACTTTTTAGGCATAGATGCATGCTTGGATAGCGGTCTATGTACTTTGTCGTAATGCCCAATTAAATCTCACAATACTCATCATGTCATGTATGTGCATTGTTATGCCCTCTCTATTTGTCAATTGCCCGATCGTAATTTGTTCACCCAACATGCTATCTTATGGGAGAAACACCTCTAGTGAAGCTGTGGACCCCGGTCCATTCTTTTATCTTGAAATACAAATCTGCTGCAGTACTTGTTTCTTCTGTTCTTTGCAAACAATCATCATCCACACTATACATCTAATCCTTTGTTACGAGCAAGCAGGTGAGATTGACAACCTCACTTGTTTCGTTGGGGCAAAGTACTTTGGTTGTGTTGTGCGGGTTCCACGTTGGCGCCGGAATCTCCGGTGTTGCGCCGCACTACATCCCGCCGCCATCAACCTTCAACGTGCTTCTTGGCTCCTCCTGGTTCGATAAACCTTGGTTTCTTTCTGAGGGAAAACTTGCTGCTGTGCGCATCATACCTTCCTCTTGGGGTTCCCAACGAACGTGTGAGTTACACGCCATCAACTGCGTGCGATAAATCAGGGCTAGTTACCCCTGACAAACTATTGCAATTGTTGTGGCACAAGTGTACAACCTCTGCAGCGTTTAACCGATTCGAATAGCCGCGTCCGCGGTCATGGACAGTTGGGAAGGCCATACTGTTCCGTCATCAGAATTTTTCTAAAAATATGAATGGTGACTTGTGAATTTGAATTTGAAAGGTGACTTTGACTTTGAATCACAACAGAGTGGTGGGGAATGACACTAATGTTCCTACTTGAGTTAGTTAGCACTTGAATAAGTCTTTTCTCAAATACTTGTGAACTAAAATTGGCTTTATGCAAAATAAACTAGAGCTTAGCACCCTTTACTAGAATTGTTAGCACTTACATTGGTATTAGTTTGTGAGTACTTTAAAGTACTCACGGCTGTGTCCCTGGCTATTCAAATGGCCAGACTATGAAGAGGAGCAGAACTATCAAGATGACGACCAGCAGGACGCCTACGACAACTAGGGAATCTTCTGACGTCAGACGTTGGCCTGTGGACTAGAGAGTCCCTTCTATTTACGCTTCCGCTATGAAACTATGAACTTTGTGTCCGTTGATCAATAGATCAACTATTTGTGTAATATTGGATCATGTGATCTCGATTTGTAAGACGACTATGGTATGTAATGAATGATGACTTATGATATTCAACTGTTATGTCTCGCACCAACAATATTCCTAGGATTGCGATGTATGGCATAACAGGCATCTGGACTTAAAAATCCGGGTGTTGCCA
>NW_025901398.1:0-15084 GCF_022539505.1 Lolium rigidum
GCCCGCTTAAGACGTGGCGAGCCCTCGTGTGGGCCTACCATCTACCAGGGGTTTCAGCGGTGCTAACGCCGTTAACCGCGACTAACGGCGTCCGCCACGTGTCGGCTTGCATGACGTCGGCGATCAACGGGCTCCCGGAAACACTTGCGCAACGGTCCGATTTTCCGTGGCGGAAGGGCGCCCAAGCGCGACGGACCGAAAAAAACGTCATTGGACTTTGCCTGACGCAGTTTCCACAACAGAACCCATATCGTCGGGTTAGGCCCATGGGCGACGAAAAATACCCCTTAGCGGACGATTTTGAGACGTTGTCTATCAGAACTTTTCTTGTAGTGACTCCTGCGCCAGCTCCTTCTACTCTCTTGGACCCGTCGAAATTCATGGTCCAGGTTCTCGACAAGTCTGGGGGTCCTGTGTTTTGCAGCTCCATCCACTCTGCGATGAAGTCTGGCAGAACTTGCGACTTTATTGCTTTTCTTTTTTCATACGTGATGTCCCGAGGGGAAAGTTCTATTCCCCAAAGGGAGACACGACCCGTAGCTTCTGGATTGTTCAGTATATTTGACAGAGGAGCCTCATTGACCACTATGATCGGGTGTGCCGAAAAATAGTGGCGCAATTTTCGTGCTGTTGTGAACACTCCGTATGCTAGCTTTTGGTACTGAGGGTACCTTTGTTTTGACGGCGATAAAACTTCGCTGACGAAGTAAACGGCCTCTCGTACTCGCGTGGAGTTTTCCTTCTTCTTCTCTTTCGACAACTAGCGCCGTGCTCACCACTTGGGGCGTGGCTGCGATATATAACAGGAGAGGTTCTTTTTCCTTCGGCGCCACCAAAATTGGTGGTGTCGAGATTTTGCGCTTCAAATCTTCGAAGGCTCTGTCGGCCTCTTCATTCCACTGGAATTTGTCTCCTTGCTTTATCAGAGCGTAAAATGGTAATGCTTTTTCTCCTGACCGGCGACGAATCTGCTCAAAGCTGCGACTCGCCCGATTAGTTGTTGTATCTCTTTCAACTTTGTTGGCTTTCTCATTGTTACGATAGCTTGTATTTTATCGGGATTTGCTTCAATCCCTCTCGCTGAGACTAGAAATCCCAAGAGTTCTCCTGCTGGGACTCCAAAGGAACACTTCGTCGGGTTCAACTTCAGGCAGAATTTGTTGAGGTTGTCGAACGTTTCCTTGAGGTCCTCGATCAGCGTTGTCCCCTCTTTTGATGTTATGACGACGTCATCGATGTATACTTGCACGTTTTTCCCAATCTGTGTCGCCAAACACTTCTGCATCATCCTTTGATATGTTGCTCCCGCGTTTTTTAGACCAAAGGGCATTGTTCTGTAACAAAATACGCCATAAGGTGTAATGAACGCGGTCTTTACTTCATCTTCTTCTTTCAACCTGATCCGGTTATAACCGGAATACGCGTCCAGGAAGGAAAGACGTTCGTATCCAGTCCGTGGAGTCGATAATTTGATCGATCCTCGAGGGGAAAGTGATCCTTTGGACAATGTTTATTGAGACACGTAAAGTCGACGCACATGCGAAGGACCTTAGTGTTTTTCTTTGGCACCATCACAGGATTTTCTACCCATGTGGCTTCTGTGAATATTTCTTTAATAAAACCAGCTTCTTGTAGTCGATTGATTTTCGACAAAGATAGCTTTGCGGTTTGGTTCCGAAAACGCCGCAAAGGTTGTTTGATTGGTCTCGGCTGATGGATCCAAAATTAGGTGGTGCTCGGCAAGTTCCCTGGGTACTCCCGGCATGTCAGCTGGACACCATGCGAAGATTTTCCGGTTCTCACGGAGGAACTCGACGAGCGCGCTTTCCTATGCGATATCCATGTTGTTTGCGATAGATGTCGTCTTTTTCGGGTCCGTCGGGTGAATCTGCACCTCCTTAGAATTTTTCTCTCGTATTGAAAGTTGATTCTTTATTTGACCTTCCAACGTCTGGCAGTACGTCGTAATCAGTCATACTTTTTGACGCCAAATACTCAGCTTGCATCCCGAAAGTTTCTGATAACCGATGAAAATCCTTGTCGCACTTATCAGCTAAGGCGAAGCTTCCTTTGACTGTGATTGGTCCCTTTGGTCCGGGCAATCTCCACAACAGGTATGTATAGTGTGGTACTGCCATAAATCTAGCATATGCTGGTCGTCCCAACAAAGCGTGATACTGCGATGGAAAATCCACGACTTCAAACTCCAGGTTCTCGATTCTATAATTTTCTCGGGTTCCAAACTGAACGTCGAGGTTGATCTTCCCCAATGGGTAACTTGGTTTCTCCGGTGTGATGCCGTGGAACCTTGTGTCTCGTTGGCTTCAAGTTTGCTAAGGATATGTTCATCTTCCTCAATGTATCCGCATACATAAGGTTTAAGCTGCTGCCACCATCTATGAATACTCGAGAAACATCAAATCCCGCAATAACCGCTCGGCGGAATAAGTGCTGACCGCCCCGGTCGAGGAACTTGCTGCGGATGATCCGCTATGGTGAAGCCGATGTCTTGCCCCGACCAATTGAGGTACTCAACCGTTGGTGGAGGCATTTTCTCGGCCATGAACACCTGTCTCGAGATTACTTTTTGAGTTCTGTTGGACGGCCTTCCCTTCTGAATCATCGACACCGCTCCGTTTGAGTTAGGGTCGACATAAGGTGGTGGTGGAGGTGCTGCCGCTATTCTGAGCTGATGCCGATTGTCGTCTGTAATTGCGGGAGGTGGCGGTAGGTGAACTTCGCTCCTGGGCTCCCGAGGATTTCTCTGTGCTGCTCGAGCGTGAGCGTTTTCTGCATATCTGAACATTGCCTGAAAATTTCGACAGTCTTTCTGCAGGTGCCCTGACTGTCTTTTCCCGTTGCTGTCGAGGAAAAAATGCATCTGGCACGGTCCGTTCAGCATTTCTTCGGGGGACACGAAAGGTCTTGGAAACCTTGGCCCACTATTTTGTCTGTTGCGGGAGTCGTCCCTATTATCGCTTCGCTGCTCATTGCTTCTCTGATAATCATCTCTATTGTTTCCTCCCGTGTTTGCCCGAAATCCTGCCGAAATTTGCCCCAGGGCGTCATAGTTCGGATACTGCCGAGGAAATCGTCGCCTCGATTGATAATTTCGACCACGGTCCTCCTCTGGCGACCTGTGTCGTTTATTGTGGACAGCGTCTTCTCCATCTGCCCATCTATTTGCTATCTCCATCAACGCGGATACTGTCTTTGGATTGGTCCTTCCCAAGTCCTC
The DNA here is from genome assembly GCF_022539505.1 of Lolium rigidum. Classification (NCBI taxonomy): domain Eukaryota; kingdom Viridiplantae; phylum Streptophyta; class Magnoliopsida; order Poales; family Poaceae; genus Lolium; species Lolium rigidum. Next base: position 3,239 of record NW_025901398.1, read on the forward strand.
GACGAAATCTCCACGCTTAATTCCTGCGACAAACGCATCTATTGCTCTCTCGTCAGATATATTTTCTGCCGAGTTTTTTATGATGTTCCACCTTTGGATGTATTTTCTCATTGACTCATATGGCTTTTGTCGACATGCCCTCAGCTCTTCTAACGACGCAGGTTTTTTGCACGTGGACCTGAAGTTTTTGACGAATACATCCTCGAAACTTTCCCAGCTGTCGATAGATCCTGGCGGAAGCTTTTTGATCCAAGATCGTGCGGCTCCACTTAAGTGCACCCGAATACTTTGCATGGTCTGTTGCCCTAGTTCCTCCAGTTAACTTCACCGTCTCGAGGTAATCAACTAGCCAATCCTCTGGATCTTGCAAGCCGTCGAATTTTTTGAAGTGATCAGGCAACTTAAATCCCGAAGGGACTCGAGTTTTTCGTACTCTCCTTGTGAAGCACGGCAAGCCGCACATGTCCTCGTCGTTAAGCTCCGGGGATTGCCGATGATCCCTTCTGCTTTGCCTTGCTCTATCGACCCTTGCTTGTGCTCCTGTGTCTCTTGCTCCACTTGGTCCTTCATGGACTGCCGCCATTGCTGCTGCAGGTCGTGGACTATTTTGCCTTGCCGTTCCTTCGGGAGGCGTTGATACAAACGCTGTCCCCATAGCTCCAACCCCTGCTAACGCCATATTGTATAATGTTTCCCTGGGATCTCCTGGGGGTGGCCTAGATGCAAGGATGTAAGCTTGTGTCGCCATATACCCAGCTTCTGGTGTCTTAGGGATAATGTTTCCTCTTGTATCTATCGACATAAAGGACATGTCGAGGTTTTGAACCAAGTGCTCTCTTTCTGCTTCGGGTATGTGTTGTAACCTTGATCTTCCTCTGTTCCGAGCCTCCCTGTGGCTATCATCGAAAACTCTAGATTGTCGACTTAGATCTGCCCTTCTCCTGCTGGATGTAGAAGCTGCCTCCTTTCTCCTGTTCAACTCAGCTGTCTGTTTTTCTATTTCTCTGGCAGTTCGTGCGAGGTTATATTGATAAGCTTGCAGTTCTTGAGCCGTAGCTGTTGTCGTCATTGGCTCCGAACCATCTAGAGCTTTTGCAGCTCTATCCCAGGCTGCTTGTGGAAGTTGAACTCTGACACGTGGTGTGGGCCCGACATATTTAGTGCCCATACCTCTCCTTAGATCCGAGGGATCGACATAGGGATTACCCAAATCGTCGAAAGCCTCCGATGTTTCCTCTTGATTTTCGATAGCATAAATCGATGATATTTTGTACTCGAGATCTATGTTGGGTTTGGTGACATCATTGTTGAGATTGATGAAGACCTTGCCCATCGTGATAGATTTGTCGATGAAGTCGTAACTCGTCGACATCGCTTGAGCCATCGCTTATATATGAGTCCGCAGATGACTCAAACGATGTGTCGTCGAAGATCTTGGCGAGTTTCTCTCTTGCTCTGGTGCTGACGTAACGTGTTGCCGAAGTTTCTTCTTCTCCTGACTCGGTTGACGATGCATAGCTTGAAAAATCGGAATCGACCGCCGACGATCCCGACGAAATCGGAATTTCGACACGATACGATCCTTCCTTTTCGACGCGAAAGTGAAACCTTCCGAACGTCATCTCCATGGGCTCCGCCAGATACGCATATGCATCCAAACGGGAGGGTGGGTGAGGAACAAAATCGACAAGACCAGCAGCGATCTGTTTACCTCGGTCCATTGTGTTGCTTCCGGTTGACGATGTCGAAGATCTTGAACGTGCCATCGAGATCAGATCCTTACGCCTCTAATCCCCACGGTCGGCGCCAATTGACAAGGGATTAACTTGTCAATGCCTACGGGTTATAGGCTAGGGTTTAGTTAGAAGTAGAGGGCAAGTAGATCTCGAAGGTTTCAGCCGAAAAGTACTCGACGATTATGAAAACTAGGGTTTGTGAACAATGATTCGATTATCTCCTCGTCCCTCGACTCCCCCTTTATATAAGAGGCGGAGCCGAGGGTTTCGTTTCGTACAAGTTACAGAGTCCGGAACGGTTTCTAACTCATCCCGCCAAATTACAAACAACACTTCCTATTACAACTCTACTTTCCTTAATATATCTTGGGCTCCCGAATCTTCTTATTCTTCGGGTAATGGGCCTTCATTAAACCCCGGGTACCATCTTTGGCAGGCCCATTTGGGATGCCTATGTCACTGGCACTGTGGCATCTTGTTAATAGGTTAGTTCCACAAAAATGCATAAAAATACCACGAAGTGTAAACAAAGTGTAAAACAAGCATTATCATCAAAAATTATAGATACATTTGCAATGTACAAAGGGCGGCAAGAAAGTTGTTGCGCCTCCTAAGAAGCCCAAGGCTGGCCCTAAGCCTGATACTATGTGCTATTACTGCAAAGGTGACATGCACTGGAAGTGGAACTGCTCCAAGTACCTGGCAGATCTGAAGAGCAGCAACATCAAGAAGAAAGGTATATTTGATATACATGTTATTGATGTGTATCTTACTAGTAATCGTAGTAGTGCCTCGGTATTTGATACTGGTTTGGTTGCTCACATTTGTAACTCGAAACAGGAGCAGCGGAATAAACGAAGACTAGCGAGGGATGAGGTGACGATGCGCGTTGGAAATGGATCCAAGGTTGATGTGATCGCCGTCGGCACGCTCCCCTACATGTACCTTCAGGATTAATTTTAAATCTGAATAATTGTTATTTGGTGCCTGCGTTAAGCATGAACATTATATCTGGATCTTTTTTCTTGTAAAACGGTTATTCATTCAAGTATGAGAATAATGGTTGTTCAATTTATATGAATAATATCTTTTATGTTCATGCACCTGAGATGAATGGTTTATTCTTATTGAATCTCGATAGTAGTGATACATATGTTCATAACATTGATGCTAAACGAATTAAATTGAATGATAATTCTACATATATGTGGCACTGCCGCCTTGGCCATATTGGAGTGAAGCACATTAAGAAACTCCATTCCGATGGACTTCTTGAATCACTTGATTTTGAATCACTTCATAGATACGAAGCATGTCTGATGGAAAAAAACTAAGACTCAATTCTCTGGTATAATGGAGCGAGCTACAGACTTATTGGAAATAATACATACCTATGTGTGCGGTCCAATGAATGATCAAAGTAGATATGGGTATATCTACTTTATGAAACATAAGTCTGAAACTTTCGAGAAGTTTAAGGAATTCCAAAGTGAAGTAGAAAATCAGCGTAACAAGAAGATTAAGTTTCTGTGTTCTGATCGCGGAGGTGAATATCTCAGTTACGAGTTTGGCATGCATTTAAAGAAATGTGGAATACTTTCATAGTTGACACCGCCGGAAATACCACAGCGCAATGGTGTGTCCGAACGTCATAATCGACCTCTCTTAGATATGGTTCGGTCTATGATGTCTCTTACAGATTTGCCGTTATCGTTTTGGGGTTATGCATTAGAGACAGCCGCATTCACTTTAAATAGGGCACCATCTAAATCCGTTGAAATGACACCGTATGAATTTTGGTTTGGTAAGAAACCTAAGTTGTCGTTCCTTAAAGTTTGGGGCTGCGAAGCTTATGTAAAGAAGTTACAACCTGACAAGTTTGAACCCAAAGCAGAAAAAATGCGTCTTCATAGGATACCCTAAAGAAACAATTGGGTATACCTTCTATCACAGATCCAAAGGCAAAGTTTTCGTTGCCAAGAACGGATCCTTTCTTGAGAAGGAGTTTCTCTCGAAATAAGTGACTGGAAGGAAAGTAGAACTCGACGAGGTTATTGAGAGTAGCGCAACACTGGCAGATGTTCTTGTGCCGTCTGCACCGATAAGAGAGGAAGCTAATGATGATGATCATGAAACTTTGAACAAAGTTACTACTGAACCTCGCAGGTCGACGAGGATTCGTGCCACTCCTTATTGGTATGACCCCTCCTTAAATGTCATGTTGGTTGACAACAATGACGACCCTGCAACGTATGAGGAAGCAATGATGAGCCCGGATTCCAACAAATGGCAAGAAGCCATGAAATCCGAAATGGGATCCATGTATGAAAACCAAGTATGGACTTTGGTGGACCTACCTGATGGCCGCAAGGCTGTTCAGAACAGATGGATTTTCAAAAGAAAAACATATGCTAGTTGGTAATATTACTGGTATAAAGCTCGACTTGTCGCGAAAGGGTTCCGACAAATTCAAGGAGTTGACTACGATGAGACTTTCTCACCTGTAGCGAAGCTAAAGTTTGTTAGGATTTTGTTAGCAATCGCTGCATTTTTCGATTGAAATTTGGGAGATGGATGTCAAAACGGCGTTCCTTAATGGTGACATTGAGGAAGAGTTGTATATGGTACAACCCAAGGGTTTTGTCGATCCTAAAGATGCTGACAAGGTATGCAAACTTCAACGCTCCATTTATGGACTGAAGCAAGCATCCCGGAGTTGGAGGCGACGTTTTGATAAGGTGATCAAAGACTTTGGATTTATACAAACTTTTGGAGAAGCTTGTATTTACAAGAAAGTGAGTGAGAGCTCTGTAGCATTCCTAGTACTGTATGTGGATGACATATTGTTGATTGGGAATGATATAGAACTTCTTGAAAGTGTCAAAGGCTATTTGAATAAGATTTTTTCAAGTACCTTGGCGAAGCAGTATACAGTTTAGGCATCAAGATTTATAGAGATAGATCTATACGCTTAATACGGCTTTCACAAAGTACATAGCTGGACAAAGTTCTAAAGAAGTTTAGAATGGATGAAAGCAAGAAAGGGTTCTTGTCCATGTTGCCAGGTAAGACCTTGAGTAAAACTCGAAGTCCGGCTACGGTGGAAGAAAGAGAAAGGATGAACAAAATACCCTATGCCTCGGCCGTAGGCTCTATCATGTATGGCATGATGTGTACAAGACGGTCGCACATGCTGTTAGTTTGACTAGCAGATATCAAAGTGATCCTGGAATGGAACACTGGACAACGGTCAAAAATATCCTGAAGTACTTGAAAAGGACTAAGAATATGTTTCTTTGTTATGGAGGTGAGTAACCAGTCTCAATCTGGATACGTGTTTATTTTGAATGGTGCAGCAGTGAGCTGGATGAGTGCCAAGCAAAGCGTGGTGGCGAAATCTTCAACTGAATCTGAATACATAGCTGCTTCGAAAGCTTCATCAGTAGAGATAAGGATGAAGAGGTTCATTACTGAGCTTAGTGTGGTTCCTAGTGTGTTGGACCCGTTGACCATCTATTGTGAAAACACATAGCCAATGCACACGAGCCAAGGTCATACAAGAAGCTGAAGCATATCAAACTACGTTTTCATGTAATTCGTGAGTATGTCGAACATGGTGATATAAAGATTTGCAAAGTACACACATATCTGAATGTACCAGATCCGTTGACTAAAGTTCTCCCTAGAGCAAAACATGACCTACACCAGAACGCCATGGGTGTTAGGTACCTTACCATGTAATCTAGATTATTGACTCTAGTGCAAGTGGGAGACTGTTGGAGATATTCTCAAGAGGCATTAATAAAGTGGTTATTATTATATCTTTGTGTTTATGAAAAATGTTGGCATCTCATGCTATAGTCGTATTAACCGAAAATATTAATACTTGTGTGTTTTGTAAACATAAAAGAGTCCCTAGTAAGCCTCTTGTTAAACTAGTTTGTTGATTAATAGATAATCATGGTTTCCTGATCATGAACATTGGATGTTATTAATAACAAGGTTATGTCATTAGGAGAATGATGTAATGGACACACACCCATAGTAAGCATAGCATATATAAGATCCAGTCATTGAGTTCGTCTTGCTATAAGCTTTCGATACATAGTAACTTAATCCTTCGACCATGAGATCGTGTAAAGCACTTACATTGGATGGGTGCTTTGATTACATCAAACGCCACTTTGTAAGTGGATGGTTATAAAGATGGGATTAAGCTGAAAGTATAAATTGAAGCGCATGGATCAAGAGTGGGATTTGTCCATCCTAATGACGGATAGATATGCTCTATGCCCTCTCGGTGGAATGTCATCTAATTAGCTTGCAACCATGTGACAAGGTTACAAGGGATGACATACCACGGTATGAGTAAAGAGTACTTATCGGTAACGAGGTTGAACTAGGTATAGAGATACCGATGATCGAACCTCGGATAAGTAAAGTATCACGCGACAAAGGGAATTGGTATCATATGTTAATGGTTCATTCGATCATGAAGTCATCATTGAATATGTGGGAGCCATTACGGATCTCCAGGTCCCGCTATTGGTTATTGATCGGAGAGGTGTCTCGATCATGTCCGCATAGTTCGCCAATCGTAGGGTGACACACTTAAGGTTCGATGTTGTATAGTAGATTTGGAATATGAGATGGAGACCGAATATTGTTCGGAGTATCGGATGGGATCCAGGACATCACCATGAGGCCCGGAATGATCCGGAGAATAAGATTCATATAATGGAAGTCATCTTCCGGGGTTCGGGAAAAGTTCCGGTGTTTTGACCGAAGCTTCTAGAAGGTTCTAGAGGGCCACCGGTGGGCCCATCACCCCGGAAGGGGCCACATGGGCTGAGGGAATGCTGCAGGGGCCTCATGGGCCAGCTGCAGCAGGCCCAAGAGGCCTAGCCGGCCAGCCCCAAGGGATAAGATCAAATCTCTAGATTATAGGGGGGGGGGAAGACTTGGGGTGGAAGATTTCTCCCCCCCCCCCCATGCGTCGGCCCTAGGTGTTGGTGGGTCTAGGGGGAACCCTAGCCGACACCCCCCCACTATGTAAAGAGGGGTGGGGTGGCCGGCCATTGCCCCCTTCCCTCAACCCAAGCCGCCACCTCTCCTCCCTCCTGCTTCTTCCTGCTCCGGCTTAGGCAAAGCCCTGCAGGAATTCTCCTCCACCACCACGCCGTCATGTTGCTGGTATTTCGAGGGGATCTACTCCTCCGCTGCCCGCTGGAACAGGGAGAGGAAGGACGTCATCGACACAGTACGTGTGACTGAGTACGGAAGTGCTGCCGGATTGCAACACTGAAAGGATCGTCCACATCAACCACGGGATCTGATCTCGTTAGGTCTTTGGATCTTCGAGGGTTAGGGTGTGTTTGGTAGCCTGGGGCTACTCAGATTCTCCATCTCTTTTCAACTATGCTGACCTCAACTATGCTCAGTAGAGAATTTTGCCTTTGTTTTTTAGGCCGGGTGTGTTGAGAATTGCTGAGTAGAGAAGCTGTTTGGTGCTCATGTATGACTAGAGCCGGGCTATACAAAAATAAAAAGCAATCGGGTCCCTAAATATATGACACAAAAGCAATCGGGTCCTTGTGGTGCCATGGCGGCCGTGGCTGGAGGTCGTGGATGGCGGCGTGAGGCCGTGGACGGCGGTGCGAGGTCGTCGACGGCGGCGCGAGGCCGTGGACGTCGCAGAGGTCGGCGCGAGGCCCTTGGCTGTGGACGGCTCGTGAGGTCTTGGATGATGGGCGCGAGACCGCGGCGGCGCACGAGGCCATGGAGGCGGCGCGACACCGCGGCAGCGCTGTGGCTGGTGGCGGAGTAACGAGCAGCACTGGTGGAGGCGATGAGGAGGAGGCGGTCGTGGATGAGAGACGAGTTGCGGGCCGTGTGGGGGGTGAATGGAGTGCGGGGGAGGTCTGGGGGAGGGGGGGGGGGACTCGGGCCACTGCTACAGTACTTCGCGGGATTAGCTCATCCCGGATGAGCAGCGGAGCTCGATTTGGGCTTCGCTCCTCGTCCCGGCTCTGGGCAATTTTTCGTATCTCCTGGACACTGTGGAGATGGGAAGAGCCGGTCTAACAAACATCGGATCCCCTTAAAATCTCGGTTGGGAGGAGAGTTTCTGAGTAGCCCTGGGCTACCAAACACACCCTTAGTCTCTCTCATTTCTCGTTGCTCCGATTTTATAGATTAGATCTTGTTTTTTCCAGAGATTAGATCTTGATTTTATTCGTCTTTGCGGTAGATTTTTTTTTTATTTTCTATGCAACGAACCCTACAGGAAGGACAATTCGGCCCTTAAAGAAAAGTATAGAGTTTTCCTTTGGCTCTTATTATGGACGACAATCCTATATAAAAACATCAATGTAAACACAGAATTGAGCAGATTGCTAGGTTGACTCCACCTGATGACTCATCAAGAACAAACTTTCTTTGACTAAATTTCAAAGAAAAGACCACGAGCTACCGAAAGCTATTTTTGTTTGACTACGCTGCCATATCATCAAACAACAAAGAAGCAAATACTACCTTGACTTCGTCTAATCTGACGACTCATAGATAGCTACTTTTCCTAGACTGTAGTAATAATTTAAGGCATTACAATGCCATGACAAAAAAAAAACTACAGATGATGCAAGAACTAGTACGTCGATCCTACCATGTCCACTGATCTATATCGGCGCTTCTTGCTAGGTGGAACTGCAGGCTGAAGCAAGCTCATCTCACCAAAGAATTTAGCAACATTAAGAAACTTCTTATATGGCGGTATCCGCGATTCCCATGCGACTAGCTCAAACTCTTCCATTGGCAAAATTGCTGAAGCGGCAATCAGGTCTCCAAACATAACCTTAGGCAATTTCTTTTTGGAATCATCGTCTTCTCTGTGAGGAGGCATAAGCTGAAGTGGAGTAGCTGATGAGCCAATGTTGGATATGTCAATAGGATGATCTTTGTCCATAAGATGCCTTGGGTGTTCACCATATACCGACAAATTACTCTGCACCACGTATCTGTACCTCTTCAAGATACTAAACCAAAATTTAGAACTTTGATCCTTCCTTAGCACATCAGCATACACGTTTGCCATGATAATTGATCCTTCCAGCGCTGTTGCTATGTCTCTTGCTACTGATGCTAACCGAGGTGCTCCTCTGGGTTTGTGGTTCCAAAAGCAAGAACCTTGAAGAGATAACTATACTCCTCTGGCGACAAGTTCTTCAAGTCCACTGGCCTTACCGTTCCGAACCTGGCTAACTTCTGAACCTTAGATATGATTATGATCTTACTTCCTCTACTCATATAGTCATATGTGCTGCTGTTGATGAGTAAAACTTTCGCCAGGTCTCATTGTCCACATCTGAAGTGAATTCAACCACAACCAAAGTCCGGCCTTCCTGGATGAATGCTTGGTGCTCAGTTTTACAAAAGCTCTCTCCATTCAAATGCAGGATTGAAGAGAAGTATGACATGACTTTTTGGTTGTTGCAAACATGTGCGACTAGAGTTTTCTTACCGACTATGCCAGCCCCGATGATCGGCAACACAGTCGGAGCAGGAGTAGGATTATTTTGCAGTAATATATTGATAACTTGCTGTTTCTCTATGTTTTTTTTTTTTTTGAAAAGATAAAGGCCCCGAAGGACCTAGAGTCTGCAATCATCAGCGGTGGGTGTACATTTACAGAAAGGACCCCAGTAGATGAGTCCCTAATATTTGCACACAACACCCTACAGAAAATCGCCAAACGCGATCGAGTACGTCTTCACCGCCGCCGGTCGTCGACCTCCTAGCGTGGCCACCGCCACTCCCACCGGGGACAAAACCACTTGGTGGAGCGGCAACGTTGACCACCACGCCGAGATCCAGAAAGATCCCCCATTGAAGGAGGGATAAGAAGCTCAGGCCTTCGAGCCTGAGCGCAGCAGGACCGCCCTCGCGGCCAAGGATAGCTCCGGCGCACCATCGCCGTCGCTTGAGAACTGCTGCAAAGGGCGCAGACCCTAGAAGCCCTCGGCGCCACCACCAAACCTCAGCCACCGCACGGTCTTCGTCATCCTCTTCCTCGCCCCTTGGCCGGCCAATAGAGACAGAGAGCGGGCAGGTCGGAGATGTTGATGATGACAACGCCAGTAGCAGGATCTCCTATCCGCCAGAGAAAGCCCACATCGTCGTCTCTTCTCCTCGCCTCCACGGCTGGCCAGAAGAAACTCCGTCGTAAGCCAGCACAAGCATCGCCCCTCCCCCTCGCCTCCATGGCCGGCCAGGGGGGGCTCTGCCTTGCAGCTCCTCAGTAGAAGAAGATCCGCGGCCGCTGATTTATTCGTGGAGACCGTGGCTCCCTCGTTGCCTCCCTTCTCCAACCACAGGAGACAGATGAGCAAGAAGAAGAGCCCTACTCCCCAGATCTTGCCGCCGAGATCCGAGGCACAGCTCCAAAACGCCACAGAGGAACGAAAACTGGAAGGGAAACCTAAATATTTACAGCCGGCACCAACTCCTGTCCATCTCCGGCCGGCTATTCCGGCGGAGAGGAGGTTGTAGTGGCCCGGAGAGGAGGGGAGAGGGAGCAGTTACTGTAGCTCAACAAGAGCGAAGCGCGGGGGGGGGTGTGGAATGAGAGCCGTTCGCTGTTTCTCTATGTGACGGCCAAACATGAAATTGTCAATATAGAGGTATGTGTCGTAAGGGCTTCGAAACATGCGTTCACATCCCCCTAGAAGCAAGACAAACTCTGTCATATTAGAAACCATGGTTTCTAAACTATCCAGTGCACTCTGAAGCTTGTGATAAGTTGCAGCGGACCTCCGTCTGAAACGAAAAGAGTTGATGGAATCAGACCTGCTAACCTCCTCAACCCTTGAGATGCGAAGGGTCCGAAACTTGGCGGTGTCCAGGACATGGTAGCCTTGGTACATGGCCTCAGAAAGCTTCTTGAGCTCGAGCAGCATCTTGGAGTTGGTAAGGTGTCGACCCTCAGCCTCTTCGACGACCATGTGAACCCTGAGAAGAAGTTGTTGCAGCCTTCCCATCTTTTCTTTAAGATTTACCTGACTATTGTACTTCTTGATGATGAAGGATATGAATCGACTAACCAGGTCGCCTGCAATTGAAGAGACAACCAGCTCCATATGCTCTAAACTTCTCTTCTTCGTGTTTGTGTTTCTCTTTGCTGAGAGAGAGAGAGAGAGAGGGGATATTACCGGAGTATGTTCCTAGCACTGCAATTGACTGGTTTTGTGCCACCAAGAGGTCTTGATGTCGCTGTCAGTGTTCTATGGTGATAGACTTAAGATGAGAACATAATGCTTACGTTTAAGTTTGACCAATTCTACACCCATTTCCGCCCGTTCTTCTTTATAGTCTAAGACCATCTCCAGCCGTCTCTCGGGAAAGACCCTTAGGACCATTTTTTTCATCCGGATGGACGAAAACAGTCTATCGTGCCCCTGGATGCTCGTTTTCGCCCGGATTTGGGCTTTCATCCATCCTGGGAGCCCAGGTCATCCCCAGCCCCCCGGGGAGCACTCGGGGAGTCCGGAGGAAACGAAAGCGCGGGAAACGTTGAGAAAACTTCCCGCGCGGCTGGTGGCCCCGACTTGTCGGCGAGAAAGACCGATCGTCATCCTCATCGCATCGTCTTCCGCACGCTGTAAAAGACTGCCGCCGGTCAGTCTTCGCCGGACGCGTAGCTTCCACGCGGCGAGTTAATGTTGTCGCCTCGGTTTCACGCGCGTCGCCCTCTATTTATCGCGGAACTACCGCGCCTGGTCTCATTCACCACCCCGTCTCCCTATTCACCACCTCTCTCCCCAATCTCATAGGAACAATGGCGAACTTCGGCGATGGCGCGGCGGACAACTGCTTCGGCCGTCGTTCTCTCCACCAATGTGAGGGGAGGCTGCTGCACGCGGCGGGCTACCCCGGGCCGCCGGACTTCCGCGCGCCCGGAGGCTGGCGCCTGAGCGCGGGGGGCGTCCCGATCCCGCCGCCGCCAATCGGACGCGCCGCCCTCGAGGCGGAGATCGACGCGGTGCTCGTCACCCTAAGCGACGAGCAGCGCGCGGAGGAGTGGAAACAGACTTGCTCGCAAGAGTTTATCGCAGT